>NC_069504.1:33500492-33800492 GCF_027579735.1 Bombina bombina | reverse complement strand
GTACCGGTCTACTAACTGTAGGATTTTTCTGAGGTATACGGGCTGGCGGGAGTTAGGCAAGTATATGGAAACTAGAGTGTGTAGGACATGATCAAGTTTGCCACCCAGGATAGTATACCTGGCTTGGGGGTCTCTAATCACCTGAATTTGTGTGAAGGCTACCCTATTATGTATCAAATGTGTCGATCAATCTTATCTATGGTAATCCGGTTACAAGGAGATACAGGGTACTCACAAGTGAAAAGGCACTCTCTTGTGCCAAAAGAGGCAGGCTGGTTTTTAAGCAGCAAACCAGCTGGCTGTACTCGGACAGAATCTTCCAACGGCCAGGGCCCTTAAGGTAGCTTATGAGAGTATAAATAGCACCGTCTGCTGGGAGTAGTACTTAAAAGAAATTTATTAAAAGGTATAAAACAATACCCAAATTAAAAAAATAAGTCCTGCTAGGTGCATTAAAATCTCACAGTGAGAAAAATAAATGTGACACGTTTCTCGGGAGTAAACCTGTTTCATCAGGCATAAATCTTGAAATCTCACAATGCCCTTTAAATAGGGCTTAGCTACCAAACAATTGGAAGGACTCCTCCCCTTCCCATAACAATATTGATCAATAGGAACCCATCTTCTCCAAACACACCCATTGTCACTATGAATAGTCCTAGCCATGTATATATACATATAATAACAATACAATACAAAACAAGAATCCTATATAATGAAAACTAGATGGTCTGAAATAAAATATTTCAAAGTGCCCTAGTAGTAGTAATGACGTATTAAATGTATATATAAATCTGGATCGATATCATGATTAGGATCGATATCATGATTAGGTTTAATCAATATATGACTCAAATGTATACAAATAAATGTATTTTATCTCATCCTCATCAGAGTGGCTGATAGTATTGGGTGTAGATATCAAAATTTTTATATATACACACATTGCGCATAATAAAAGGGATCAAAATGCTAGGGCCAAGGTGAACCAATGTAAATGTAAAAATGACTCACATTTCATTATGATTAGAACCATATGTTTGCTCGTGCTAATAACTAAAGGAACTCGATGTTAGCGTGTGACGTCACACCATAGTAGCCAATCAGGTATTAGGCATAATCGGCCAATCAGGTAACTGAAAAATGGGGGCACGGTTGCTGAATAACCTCTGGTTGGTCCGATATGCAACTAAGCTAGATACGGGTACTAGGAGAGCAGGGAACTAAATTACACGCAATAAATAAAAAGGAGAAATATTGGATAATAATGTGAAATAATCTACTGGAAAAGAAATAATATAAAACAAACATTATACCCGATGGAATAAGAAATGGATTAAAAAATATAGTAGATAGATAAAAAAAGGATGACAATGTGAAAATGTTATGATCCTCAAATCATATTGATGATATGGACGGCCAATGAAGGGGCCGATATAAGGGGGCATGTTGGAAAATGACATCTGATTGGTCTAACAAAATATAGTGTGTGCACTAGTGAAACAAGGAACTGTAATAAAAGCAATATGCTGAATGGAAAGAAAATAAGTGATGTATAATGCACACGCAAAAAAGATATGGGTATTACAAAAAAATGGGAGTGTCTTAAATCACTGTTGTGAATGTAGTGTAAGAAAAACAGTAGTATACACTACCAAAAAAATAGAACTGGGACATCCAAACGTAAAAAATGACATTAGGACTATTCATAGTGACAATGGGTGTGTTAGGAGAAGGATGGGTTCCTATTGTTTAATATTGTAATGGGAAGGGGAGGAGTCCTTCCAATTGTTTGGTATCTGTAGCCCATTTAAAGGGCATTGTGAGATTGCAAGATTTATGCCTGATGAAACGGGTTTACTCCTCGAGAAAACGCGTCACATATGATTTTCTCACTGTGAAATTTTAATGCATCCTAGCAAGAGTAGTTTTTTTAATTTGAGTATTGTTTTATACCTTTTAATAAATTTCTTTTAAGTATTACTCCTGGCAGACAGTGTTATTTATACTTCTCATAAGCTACCTTAAGGGCCCTTCTGCCCTCCCATCATCCACCACCTACAGTCCACCTGTTGTTCCAGTGTTCCTATACCTGTATTCTCTAGGTGGCCTGGCAATTGGAAGGATTCTGTCCGAGTACAGCCAGCTGGTTTGCTGCTTAAAATCCAGCCCTGCCTCTATTGGCACAAAAGAGAGTGCCTTTTCACTTGCGAGTACCCTGTATCTCCTTGTAACCAGATTACCATAAATAAGATTGATCTACACATGTGTCTCCTCTTTCTCTATTGTATTTTTGCTGCAGAGTTCTAACCATGGTATGTGGTGAAGTCAGAGGCTGCCTATATCATCTACTGTCTCCTGAAGATACCTATCGACATCAAGATTAGCCAAACACAGGAGGAAAGGAATTTGGGGGGTAGTAATTAGATAACAAGCTAAAGATGGGTGCACAATGGCAGGGCAGGCAGGCTCAAAGGCTATAAGATACTAGCATGTATTAAAAGAGCATTGACTCAAGGGAGGAAAGCATAATTCTGTCACTATATAAAGCCCTGGTAAGACCTCACCTTGAGTATGGAGTGCAGTTCTGGGACCAATTCGCAAAAAAAGATATTGCAGAACTAGAAAAAGTTCAGAGAAGGGGCCACAAAGCTAATAAGGGGATTGGAGAATTTATACCTATGAGGAGAGGCTAGCAAACTGGGGTCTGTTTTCTTAGAAAAAAGGCGCTTAAGAGGTGACATGATTACTTTATATAAATATATTCAAGGCCCATATACAGATATGGCAGAAGCTCTGTTTATTCCAAGAAAATTGTTTGTGACCAGAGGTCACATTTAAGTGGAGGAAAGGAGATTTAATCTCCTGCAACGAAACATTTTTTCACTGTAAGAGCAATAAAAGTGTGGAACTCATTACCAAAGGAGGGAGTTGATTGCCAATACCCTAGATACATTTAAAAATTATTTGGATACATTTCTGTCTATAAACTAAATTCATAGATATGATTGCTAGTATTAAATGGGTCACCTTTTAGTGGGATTATTTAAACTTAACTGGAGCTTTTTGTATATATTTTAGATTTGTATAGGTTGAAACTCAATGGACTTCGTCTTTTTTCAACCTCATCTACTATGTTACTATGTTAAGATTAGGTCATACGATACTGTGTACACCTTTAAGGACTAATTGTTCTGGTACTTTTTGGGATTCTATAGACTTTGGTCACAATATACAAATTTTTTAATATATATTATTGTTGTATCGTTGTACCACTTATATTGATTGACATTTTTACTGATCATTATAGTATATGTTGGCTGGGTCTTTTCAGCACCTCCTATAGGAGCTGACAGTATAGAGGTGCTCTTTACACATAAGCTATCACAGCTAGACTCCAGTTTGTCATTTCTTATATAACTTTATTTGTTCGATAGGAGATCAGCTTTTTTATTACCCTTCAATCCTTTGCCATTTGTCATTCTTAATTCTATTTTTCAACACATATTTATACCAACATGTTATCCTCCTCTGAAAGAACATTGAGAAGGCTTAGCCATAATCAGGGTGATAGTAATGGAGGAACTATTATAGACCCTGCTACCAATGCTAGCATAGAGAGTCTATTCTCTAAACTAGAAGATCTTTTAAAGAATGAGAATAGACATTGGTGGGATTTAGATTGTCTCAAGAAATACAAAGAAAAGAAACAGATTCCTAGAGGTTTAAGATTATTTAAAAACTGTTCATTTAAAAATAATCCTGAACTGTTAGCCAAATGGTATAGTGTTTTGGATGAGTGTTCTTTTCATCTAATTGATCTCCTCATATCTCATAGACAGAAATTGGTGGATGATATTGGGTTGGAAATGGACTCCATACAAAAGGAGTTGGAAATATTCAGAGAACATCCTGATTATCAGAAACTCAATACTCAGACCATCAAAACTATTGATGAATACCAGACAGAGATCATAAACCACAAGAACATGAAACTAAAGAGAGATGAGGAAGATTATAATAAAGGTGAAGTTTACACCTTTAATAGAGCAAAACCAAAAAAAGGTGAATGAATGGACTGTTGTACATAACCATAAAAATAAGAAGTTTCATAATACTAACAATAAGGGTAACACCACTAACACTAACCATAAAAATCATAATCATAACAGTTCTAATCTCCAACGTGAGACACATTATCAAAATGGTGCTAATCAGGGTAGAGGACCTTGGAATAGACCTAATTTTACAGATAGGGATTATAGGAGGGCTCCTTATCACCATAATAATAACAATCCTAACTTTATTTCTCCAACATTGGTGTGTCCGGTCCACGGCGTCATCCTTACTTGTGGGATATTCTCTTCCCCAACAGGAAATGGCAAAGAGTCCCAGCAAAGCTGGTCACATGGTCCCTCCTAGGCTCCGCCCACCCCAGTCATTCTCTTTGCCGTTGCACAGGCAACATCTCCACGGAGATGGTTAAGAGTTTTTTGGTGTTTAAGTGTAGTTTTTATTCTTCTATCAAGTGTTTGTTATTTTAAAATAGTGCTGGTATGTACTATTAACTCTGAAACAGAAAAGGATGAAGATTTCTGTTTGTAAGAGGAAGATGATTTTAGCAGACAGTAACTAAAATCGATTGCTGTTTCCACATAGAACTGTTGAGATGAAGTAACTTCAGTTGGGGGAAACAGTTAGCAGACTTTTCTGCTTAAGGTATGACTAGCCATATTTCTAACAAGACTGTGTAATGCTGGAAGGCTGTCATTTCCCCTCATGGGGAACCGGTAAGCCATTTTCTTAGTCAAAAACAAACAGAATAAAGGGCTTATTATGGGCTAAAAAACTGGTAGACATTTTTATGGGCTAAATCGATTGCTTTATTTGTGCATATTATTCAGATTTAGGCTAACAATTGGCATTTATAATCTTGGGGAACGTTTATAAAACGGCAGGCACTGTATTGGACACCTTTTTCAGTCAGGGGGCCTTTCTAGTCATAGACTAAGCCTCATTTTCGCGCCATTAATGCGCAGTTGTTTTTTGAGAGCAGGGCATGCAGATGCATGTGTGAGGATCTAAGAATCTCTGAAAAAGCTTTTAGAAGGCGTCATTTGGTATCGTATTCCCCTCAGGGCTTGGTTGGGTCTTAGCAAAGACTATATCTGGAACTGTATAGGGGTTAAATTGAAAAACGGCTCCGGTTCCGTTATTTTAAGGGTTAAAGCTCTGAAATTTGGTGTGCAATACTTTTAAGGCTTTAAGACACTGTGGTGAAATGTTGGTAATTTTTGAACAATTCCTTCATACTTTTTCACATATTCAGTAATAAAGTGTTTTCTGTTTGAAATTTAAAGTGACAGTAACGGTTTTATTTTAAAACGTTTTTTTGTGCTTTGTTGACAAGTTTAAGCCTGTTTAACATGTCTGTACCTTCAGATAAGCTATGTTCTATATGTATGAAAGCCAATGTGTCTCCCCATTTAAATTTATGTGATAATTGTGCCATAGCGTCCAAACAAAGTAAGGACAGTACTGCCACAAATAATGATATTGCCCAAGATGATTCCTCAAATGAGGGGAGTAAACATGATACTACATCATCTCCTACTGTGTCTACACCAGTTTTGCCCATGCAGGAGGCCCCTAGTACATCTAGTGCGCCAATACTTATTACCATGCAACAATTAACGGCTGTAATGGATAACTCCATAGCAAATCTTTTATCCAAAATGCCTACTTATCAGAGAAAGCGCGATTGCTCTGTTTTAAACACTGAAGAGCAAGAGGACGCTGATGATAATTGTTCTGTCATACCCTCACACCAATCTGAAGGGGCCATGAGGGAGGTTTTGTCTGAGGGAGAAATTTCAGATTCAGGAAAAATTTCTCATCAAGCTGAACCTGATGTTGTGACATTTAAATTTAAATTAGAACATCTCCGCGCACTGCTTAAGGAGGTGTTATCTACTCTGGATGATTGTGACAATTTGGTCATTCCAGAGAAATTATGCAAGATGGACAGGTTCCTAGAGGTTCCGGTGCCCCCCGACGCTTTTCCTATACCCAAGCGGGTGGCGGACATAGTAAATAAAGAGTGGGAAAAGCCCGGCATACCTTTTGTTCCTCCCCCTATATTTAAGAAATTATTTCCTATGGTCGACCCCAGAAAGGACTTATGGCAGACAGTCCCCAAGGTCGAGGGGGCAGTTTCTACTCTAAACAAACGCACTACTATTCCTATCGAAGATAGTTGTGCTTTCAAAGATCCTATGGATAAAAAATTGGAAGGTTTGCTTAAAAAGATTTTTGTACAGCAAGGCTACCTTCTACAACCAATTTCATGCATTGTTCCTGTCACTACGGCAGCGTGGTTCTGGTTCGAGGAACTAGAAAAGTCGCTCAGTAGAGAAACTCCATATGAGGAGGTTATGGACAGAGTTCACGCACTTAAATTGGCTAACTCTTTTATTTTAGATGCCGCTTTGCAATTAGCAAAATTAGCGGCGAAAAATTCAGGGTTTGCTATCGTGGCGCGCAGAGCGCTTTGGCTAAAGTCTTGGTCAGCGGATGTGTCATCCAAGACAAAATTGCTTAACATTCCTTTCAAAGGTAAAACTTTATTTGGACCTGATTTGAAAGAGATTATTTCAGACATCACTGGGGGAAAGGGCCACGCCCTTCCACAGGATAGGTCTTTTAAGGCTAAAAATAAACCTAATTTTCATCCCTTTCGCAGAAATGGACCAGCCTCTAATTCTGCATCCTCTAAGCAAGAGGGTAATGCCTCACAACCCAAACCAGCCTGGAAACCAATGCAAGGCTGGAACAAGGGTAAGCAGGCCAAGAAGCCTGCCACTGCTAACAAAACAGCATGAAGGAGTAGCCCCCGATCCGGGACCGGATCTGGCGGGGGGCAGACTCTCTCTCTTTGCTCAGGCTTGGGCAAGAGATGTTCAGGATCCTTGGGCGCTAGAAATAGTTTCTGAAGGTTATCTCCTGGAATTCAAGGAACTACCCCCAAGGGGAAGGTTCCACAAGTCTCACTTATCCTCAAACCAAATAAAGAGACAGGCATTCTTACATTGTGTAGAAGACCTGTTAAAGATGGGAGTGATACACCCAGTTCCAATAAAGGAACAAGGAATGGGATTTTATTCCAATCTGTTCGTAGTTCCCAAAAAAGAGGGAACGTTCAGACCAATTTTGGATTTGAAGATCCTAAACAAATTTCTCAGGGTACCATCGTTCAAAATGGAAACTATTCGAACGATTCTACCCACCATCCAGGAAAGTCAATTTATGACTACCGTGGATCTAAAGGATGCGTACCTACATATCCCTATCCACAAGGAACATCATCAGTTCCTAAGGTTCGCTTTTCTGGACAAACATTACCAGTTTGTGGCTCTTCCATTCGGATTAGCCACTGCTCCAAGGATTTTCACAAAGGTGCTAGGGTCCCTTCTAGCGGCTCTAAGACCAAGGGGCATTGCAGTAGTACCTTACTTGGACGACATTCTAATACAAGCGTCGTCCCTGTCAAAGGCAAAGGCTCATACGGACATCGTTCTAGCCTTTCTCACATCTCACGGATGGAAGGTGAACAAAGAAAAGAGTTCTCTGTCCCCGTCAACAAGAGTTCCCTTCTTGGGAACAATAATAGATTCCTTAGAAATGAGGATTTTTCTGACAGAGGTCAGAAAATCAAAACTTCTAAGCTCTTGTCAAGTGCTTCATTCTGTTCCTCGTCCTTCCATAGCGCAGTGCATGGAAGTAATAGGATTGATGGTTGCAACAATGGACATAGTTCCTTTTGCACGAATTCATCTAAGACCATTACAACTGTGCATGCTCAAACAGTGGAATGGGGATTATACAGACTTGTCTCCAATGATTCAAGTAGATCAAAAGACCAGAGATTCACTCCGTTGGTGGCTGACCCTGGACCATCTGTCCCAGGGAATGAGCTTCCGCAGGCCAGAGTGGGTCATTGTCACGACCGACGCCAGTCTAGTGGGCTGGGGTGCGGTCTGGGAATCCCTGAAAGCTCAGGGTCTATGGTCTCGGGAAGAGTCTCTTCTCCCGATAAACATTCTGGAACTGAGAGCGATATTCAATGCTCTCAGAGCTTGGCCTCAACTAGCAAAGGCCAAATTCATAAGGTTCCAATCAGACAACATGACGACTGTTGCTTATATCAATCATCAAGGGGGAACAAAGAGTTCCCTGGCGATGAAAGAAGTGACCAAAATAATTCAATGGGCGGAGGATCACTCCTGCCACTTGTCTGCGATCCACATCCCAGGAGTGGAAAATTGGGAAGCGGATTTTCTGAGTCGTCAGACATTTCATCCGGGGGAGTGGGAACTCCATCCGGAAATCTTTGCCCAAATAACTCAATTATGGGGCATTCCAGACATGGATCTGATGGCGTCTCGTCAGAACTTCAACGTTCCTTGCTACGGGTCCAGATCCAGGGATCCCAAGGCGACTCTAGTAGATGCACTAGTAGCACCTTGGACTTTCAACCTAGCTTACGTATTCCCACCGTTTCCTCTCATTCCCAGGCTGGTAGCCAGGATCAATCAGGAGAGGGCCTCGGTGATCTTGATAGCTCCTGCGTGGCCACGCAGGACTTGGTATGCAGACCTGGTGAATATGTCATCGGCTCCACCATGGAAGCTACCTTTGAGACAGGACTTTCTTGTTCAAGGTCCATTCGAACACCCAAATCTGGTCTCCCTCCAACTGACGGCTTGGAGATTGAACGCTTGATTCTATCAAAGCGTGGGTTTTCAGATTTGGTGATAGATACTCTGGTTCAGGCCAGAAAACCTGTAACTAGAAAAATTTACCATAAAATATGGAAAAAATATATCTGTTGGTGTGAATCCAAAGGATTCCCATGGAATAAGATAAAAATTCCTAAGATTCTCTCCTTTCTTCAAGAAGGTTTGGAGAAAGGATTATCTGGCAAGTTCTCTAAAGGGACAGATCTCTGCTTTATCTGTCTTACTACACAAAAGACTGGCAGCTGTGCAGATGTTCAAGCATTTGTTCAGGCTCTGGTTAGGATCAAGCCTGTTTACAGACCTTTGACTCCTCCCTGAGTCTAAATCTAGTTCTTTCAGTTTCTTCAAGGGGTTCCGTTTGAACCCTTACATTCCATAGATATTAAGTTACTATCTTGGAAAGTTTTGTTTTTGGTTGCAATTTCTTCTGCTCAGATAGAGTTCAGAGTTATCTGCTCTGTAGTGTTCTCCTCCTTATCATGGTGTTCCATGCAGATAAGGTGGTTTTTGCGTACTAAGCCTGGTTTTCTTCTAAAGTTGTTTCTAACAAAAATATTAACCAGGAGATAGTTTGTACCTTCTTTGTGTCCGAATCCGAGTTTCAAGAAGGAACGTTTGTTACACAATTTGGACATTGTCCGTGCTATAAAGTTCTATTTAGAGGCTACTAAAGATTTCAGACAAACATCTTCCTTGTTTGTTGTTTAATCTGGTAAAAGGAGAGGTCAAAAAGCGACTTCTACCTCTCTTTCCTTTTGGCTTAAAAGCATTATCCGATTGGCTTATGAGACTGCCGGACGGCAGCCTCCTGAAAGAATCACAGCTCACTCCACTAGGGCTGTGGCTTCCACATGGGCCTTCAAGAACGAGGCTTCTGTTGACCAGATATGTAAGGCAGCGACTTGGTCTTCACTGCACACTTTTGCCAAATTTTACAAATTTGATACTTTTGCTTCTTCGGAAGCTATTTTTGGGAGAAAGGTTTTGCAAGCTGTGGTGCCTTCCGTTTAGGTGACCTGATTTGCTCCCTCCCTTCATCCGTGTCCTAAAGCTTTGGTATTGGTTCCCACAAGTAAGGATGACGCCGTGGACCGGACACACCAATGTTGGAGAAAACAGAATTTATGCTTACCTGATAAATTACTTTCTCCAACGGCCCGCCCTGGTTTTTTAATCAGGTCTGATGAATTATTTTCTCTAACTACAGTCACCACGGTACCATATGGTTTCTCCTATATATATTCCTCCTGTCCGTCGGTCGAATGACTGGGGTGGGCGGAGCCTAGGAGGGACCATGTGACCAGCTTTGCTGGGACTCTTTGCCATTTCCTGTTGGGGAAGAGAATATCCCACAAGTAAGGATGACGCCGTGGACCGGACACACCGTTGGAGAAAGTAATTTGTCAGGTAAGCATAAATTCTGTTTCCTATTCAGAACAGATACCAAGTCATAAACCCTGGGCCAGATAGAGAACAAGGTAATTTACCAAGAGAGAGATCTGATCTACTTCTAATGAGGGTTTTTTAGGGACCCCAAATTTAGCTCCCTTTGTGGAGAAGACCTAGCCAACCAACCACAAATCAAAAGAAAAGACCTTACCCAAACGGGGAAGGAGAGGGAGAGGGAAAACCCACCAAAAAGAAAAATTACAAAAATTGAAAAGTGGAATTTTCAATCTCTCCTCCCACATACTTTACTAACGATGAAAGTAAGAGTATTAGGAAGAGGCTTATCTTATTGCACCCCCGAATACCCACAATTCTTTTTCTACTTATTTGTTGATTTGAACAAATATACCTCAAATCTTCTCTTGAGAGTATTTTGCTCTGAAAGCTCTTAAGCACAAAAATATTAAGGGCACTCTCATATTACTAAACAATCAAGTAATCAGAAACTCCCACCCCTGTTTTGTTTTGTGACCCCTCCCAGTTAGGCTGAAGATCTATTTGGACAAGGTTATACATACCTCACTGGCTCCTATTTCTCTTGTTAAGTGTATCCAGTCCACGGATCATCCATTACTTGTGGGATATTAACTCCTCCCCAACAGGAAGTGCAAGAGGATTCACCCAGCAGAGCTGCTATATAGCTCCTCCCCTAACTGCCATTACCAGTCATTCTGCTTGCACCCAACGACTAGATAGATGTGTGAGAGGACTATGGTGATTATATTTAGTTTTATACCTTCAATCAAAAGTTTGTTATTTTATAATAGCACCGGAGTGTGTTATTCCTTCTCTGGTAGAATTTGAAGAAGAATCTACCTGAGTTTTTACTATGATTTTAGCCGGCGTAGTTAAGATCATATTGCTGTTTCTCGGCCATCTGAGGAGAGGTAAACTTCAGATCAGGGGACAGCGGGCAGATTAATCTGCAAAGAGGTATGTAGCAGCTTATTATTTTCTGACAATGGAATTGATGAGAAAATTCTGCCATACCGATATAATGTAAACTCAGCCTTAAATGCAGTAGCAGCAACTGGTATCAGGCTGTCATGTATGTATATTTTACACTTCAGTATTCTGGGGAATGGCACTTCACTGGAATTATACTGTGTGCATAAGACTTTAGCCTAATTTGCAGGGACTGGCAACAGGCTCTTTAATAACACTTAATTTATGTTAAACGTTTTTTGCTGGCATGTAAAATCGTTTCATTTTCTGAGGTACTGGGTGAATAAAATGTTTTGGGCATTATTTTTTCCACTTGGCAGTTGTTTTATTTAATTTATGACAGTTTACTGATCTCTCTCACTGTTGTGTGTGAGGGGGAGGTCAAAAAATTCAGTCAGAAGCTCATTGTATTTCCTGCATGATCCGGTTCATCTCTACAGTACTCAGGGGTCTTCAAAACTTGTTTTGAGGGAGGTAATCATTCACAGCAGAGCTGTGAGATTGTAGTTGACTGTGATAAAAAACGTTTATTTCTGTAACTTTTTTTTCTGCTATCAGGGTTAGTTATCCTTCGCTAATGGGAACAAGCCTTTGCTAAAATTGTGTTTTTTACAAAGATTTGATGCTATAACCTTTCAGTTTATTAACTTTCAACTGTCATAACTCTTTCTGTGCTTCTTATAGGCACAGTACGTTTTCATATTATAGTAAATTACTTGAAAAGTATTTCCAAGTTGCTAGTTTATTTGCTAGTGTGTTAAACATGTCTGATTCAGAGGAAGACATCTGTGCTATATGTGCTAATGCCAAAGTGGAGCCCAATAGAAATTTATGTACTAACTGTATTGATGCTACTTTAAATAAAAGTCAATCTGTACAAATTGAACACATTTCACCAAACAACGAGGGGAGAGTTATGCCGACTAACTCGCCTCACGTGTCAGTACCTGCATCTCCCGCTCGGGGGGTGCGTGATATTGTGGCGCCGAGTACATCTGGGCGGCCATTACAAATCACATTACAGGATATGGCTACTGTTATGACTGAAGTTTTGGCTAAATTACCAGAACTAAGAGGTAAGCGTGATCACTCTGGGGTGAGAACAGAGTGCGCTGATAATGTTAGGGCCATGTCAGATACTGCGTCACAACTTGCAGAACATGAGGACGGAGAGCTTCATTCTGCGGCTGACGGTTCTGATCCAAACAGATTGGATTCAGATATTTCAAATTTTAAATTTAAGCTGGAAAACCTCCGTGTATTACTAGGGGAGGTGTTAGCGGCTCTGAATGATTGTAACACAGTTGCAATACCAGAAAAAATGTGTAGGTTGGATAAATATTTTGCGGTACCGTCGAGTACTGACGTTTTTCCTATACCTAAGAGACTTACTGAAATTGTTACTAAGGAGTGGGATAGACCCGGTGTGCCGTTCTCACCCCCTCCGATATTTAGAAAGATGTTTCCAATAGACACCACCACACGGGACTTATGGCAAACGATCCCTAAGGTGGAGGGAGCAGTTTCTACTTTAGCTAAGCGTACCACTATCCCGGTGGAGGATAGCTGTGCCTTTTCAGATCCAATGGATAAAAAGTTAGAGGGTTACCTTAAGAAAATGTTTGTTCAACAAGGTTTTATATTGCAACCCCTTGCATGCATTGCGCCTGTCACGGCTGCAGCAGCATTTTGGTTTGAGTCTCTGGAAGGGACACTTGAATCAGCTCCATTAGATGAGATTACACACAGGCTTAAAGCTCTTAAGTTAGCTAACTCATTTATTTCAGATGCCGTAGTACATTTAACTAAGCTTACGGCTAAGAATTCCGGATTCGCCATTCAGGCGCGCAGAGCACTGTGGCTAAAATCCTGGTCAGCTGACGTTACTTCTAAGTCTAAATTTCTTAATATACCTTTCAAAGGGCAGACCTTATTCGGGCCCGGATTGAAAGAAATTATCGCTGACATTACAGGAGGTAAAGGCCATGCCCTGCCTCAAGACAGAGCCAAACCTAAGGCTAGACAATCTAATTTTCGTTCCTTTCGGAATTTCAAAGCAGGAGCAGCATCAACTTCCTCTGCTCCAAAACAAGAAGGATCTGTTGCTCGCTACAGACAAGGCTGGAGACCTAACCAGTCCTGGAACAAGGGCAAGCAGGCCAGGAAACCTGCTGGTGCCCCTAAAACAGCATGAATTGAGGGCCCCCGATCCGGGAACGGATCTAGTGGGGGGCAGACTTTCTCTCTTCGCCCAGGCTTGGGCAAGAGATGTCCAGGATCCCTGGGCGCTAGAGATAATATCTCAGGGATACCTTCTGGACTTCAAATACTCTCCCCCAAGAGAGAGATTTCATCTGTCAAGGTTGTCAACAAACCAAATAAAGAAAGAGGCGTTTCTACGCTGCGTACAAGAGCTTTTATTAATGGGAGTAATCCATCCAGTTCCACGGTCGGAACAGGGACAAGGGTTTTACTCAAATCTGTTTGTGGTTCCCAAAAAAGAGGGAACTTTCAGGCCAATCCTGGATTTAAAGATCCTAAACAAATTCCTAAGAGTTCCATCGTTCAAAATGGAGACTATTCGGACAATTTTACCCATGATCCAAAAGGGTCAGTACATGACCACAGTGGATTTAAAGGATGCTTACCTTCACATACCGATTCACAAAGATCATTACCGGTATCTAAGGTTTGCCTTTCTAGACAGGCATTACCAGTTTGTAGCTCTTCCATTCGGATTGGCTACAGCTCCGAGAATCTTCACAAAGGTTCTGGGTGCTCTTCTGGCGGTACTAAGACCGCGAGGAATTGCGGTAGCTCCGTACCTAGACGACATTCTGATACAAGCTTCAAGCTTTCAAACTGCCAAGTCTCATACAGAGTTAGTACTGGCATTTCTAAGGTCGCATGGATGGAAGGTGAACGAAAAGAAGAGTTCTCTCTTTCCACTCACAAGAGTTCCCTTCTTGGGGACTCTTATAGATTCTGTAGAAATGAAGATTTACCTGACAGAAGACAGGTTAACAAAGCTTCAAAATGCATGCCGTGTCCTTCATTCCATTCAACACCCGTCAGTAGCTCAATGCATGGAGGTGATCGGCTTAATGGTAGCAGCAATGGACATAGTACCCTTTGCACGCCTACATCTCAGACCGCTGCAATTGTGCATGCTAAGTCAGTGGAATGGGGATTACTCAGACTTGTCCCCTACTCTGAATCTGGATCAAGAGACCAGAAATTCTCTTCTATGGTGGCTTTCTCGGCCACATCTGTCCAGGGGGATGCCATTCAGCAGGCCGGACTGGACAATTGTAACAACAGACGCCAGCCTACTAGGTTGGGGCGCTGTCTGGAATTCTCTGAAGGCTCAGGGACAATGGAATCAGGAGGAGAGTCTCCTACCAATAAACATTCTGGAATTGAGAGCAGTTCTCAATGCCCTTCTGGCTTGGCCCCAGTTAACAACTCGGGGGTTCATCAGGTTTCAGTCGGACAACATCACGACTGTAGCTTACATCAACCATCAGGGAGGGACAAGAAGCTCCCTAGCAATGATGGAAGTATCAAAGATAATTCGCTGGGCAGAGTCTCACTCTTGCCACCTGTCAGCAATCCACATCCCGGGAGTGGAGAACTGGGAGGCGGATTTCTTAAGTCGTCAGACTTTTCATCCGGGGGAGTGGGAACTTCATCCGGAGGTCTTTGCCCAAATACTTCGACGTTGGGGCAAACCAGAGATAGATCTCATGGCGTCTCGACAGAACGCCAAGCTTCCTCGTTACGGGTCCAGATCCAGGGATCCGGGAGCGGTTCTGATAGATGCTTTGACAGCACCTTGGACCTTCGGGATGGCTTATGTGTTTCCACCCTTCCCGATGCTTCCTCGATTGATTGCCAGAATCAAACAGGAGAGAGCATCAGTGATTCTAATAGCGCCTGCATGGCCACGCAGGACTTGGTATGCAGATCTAGTGGACATGTCATCCTGTCCACCTTGGTCGCTACCTCTGAAACAGGACCTTCTGATCCAGGGTCCCTTCAAACATCAAAATCTAATTTCTCTGAAGCTGACTGCTTGGAAATTGAACGCTTGATTTTATCAAAACGTGGTTTTTCTGAGTCAGTTATTGATACCTTAATACAGGCTAGGAAGCCTGTTACCAGAAAGATTTACCATAAGATATGGCGCAAATACTTATATTGGTGCGAATCCAAGAGTTACTCATGGAGTAAGGTTAGGATTCCGAGGATATTGTCTTTTCTACAAGAAGGTTTAGAAAAGGGTTTATCCGCTAGTTCCTTAAAGGGACAGATTTCAGCTCTGTCCATTCTTTTACACAAACGTCTGTCAGAAGTTCCGGACGTTCAAGCTTTTTGTCAGGCTTTAGCTAGGATCAAGCCTGTGTTTAAAACTGTTGCTCCACCATGGAGTTTGAACTTAGTTATTAATGTTTTACAGGGGGTTCCGTTTGAACCCCTTCATTCCATTGATATCAAGCTGTTATCTTGGAAAGTTCTGTTTTTAATGGCGATTTCCTCGGCTCGAAGAGTCTCTGAGTTATCTGCCTTACATTGTGATTCTCCTTATCTGATTTTTCATTCAGACAAGGTAGTTCTGCGTACTAAACCTGGGTTCCTACCTAAGGTGGTCACTAACAGGAATATCAATCAAGAGATTGTGGTTCCATCTTTGTGTCCTAATCCTTCTTCGAAAAAGGAACGTCTGCTACACAATCTAGATGTAGTCCGTGCCCTGAAATTTTATCTACAGGCAACTAAGGATTTTAGACAAACGTCTTCCCTGTTTGTCGTTTATTCTGGTCAGAGGAGAGGTCAAAAAGCTTCGGCTACCTCTCTCTCCTTTTGGCTTCGTAGCATAATACGGTTAGCCTATGAGACTGCTGGACAGCAGCCTCCTGAAAGAATTACAGCACATTCTACTAGAGCTGTGGCTTCCACTTGGGCCTTTAAGAATGAGGCTTCTGTTGAACAGATTTGCAAGGCTGCAACTTGGTCTTCTCTTCATACTTTTTCCAAATTTTACAAATTTGACACTTTTGCTTCTTCGGAGGCTGTTTTTGGGAGAAAGGTTCTTCAGGCAGTGGTTCCTTCCGTATAAAGAGCCTGCCTGTCCCTCCCGTCATCCGTGTACTTTAGCTTTGGTATTGGTATCCCACAAGTAATGGATGATCCGTGGACTGGATACACTTAACAAGAGAAAACATAATTTATGCTTACCTGATAAATTTATTTCTCTTGTAGTGTATCCAGTCCACGGCCCGCCCTGTCACTTTAAGGCAGGTAATTTTTCCATTAAACTACAGTCACCACTGCACCCTATGGTTTTCCTTTCTCTGCTTGTTTTCGGTCGAATGACTGGTAATGGCAGTTAGGGGAGGAGCTATATAGCAGCTCTGCTGGGTGAATCCTCTTGCACTTCCTGTTGGGGAGGAGTTAATATCCCACAAGTAATGGATGATCCGTGGACTGGAAACACTACAAGAGAAATAAATTTATCAGGTAAGCATAAATTATGTTTTCCACCTTTAATCCCCCTAAAGAGGACGTTTCCTATATTGATTTATATCAACAACTTGTTTTGAAAGATGGGGAATCAAATGCCCACCACATTTTAGGTAAAAAGAAAATTTGGCCAAATGAAGCAAGAGCACTAAAAAGTTTAATGGATGACCAGAACCTAGTCATCCACCAGGCAGACAAAGGTGGAGGAATTGTGCTACAAAATTACGTAGATTATACAGTATTAATGAAGCACAACGAATCTTAGGGGACACAGACTATTACATTAAACTTACTTATTACCCTACCATTGAATTCTCTAAATCTCTCAAGATGATTTTAGAGCAAGGTTTCACTGAAGGCATTTTATCTAAAAAAGATAGATGTTACCTTACCCCTGACCACCCCAATATAACATATTACTATCATCTCCCAAAACTACATAAAAATGATAAAGTACCCCCAGGTAGACCCATTATAGCTGGTACGAATAGCATCACTGATAAACTCTCTGAATATATCAATATCTATCTCCAGAATTAAGCAGTCTGAGATCCTCAAATCAAGATTTTTGGAGAAAGGTTATCATTTAGAACTGGTTAATAAAGGATGTGATAGAGCAAGAGGTCTTGATAGAAAGCATCTATTGACCTCTTCTAAGACCAACCAGGAGGTCAGTATTACAGATTTGAATAGACAACCCCTTTTTGTTACTCAATATAATTCTAATCATAAAGCAGTTGCTAAAATACTTAGGAAACACTGGCCTATTTTACTTAAGGATCCGGTTCTAAGAAAATACTCCCATATCAACCCAAATTAGTTTACAGGAGAACACCCACATTTAAACAAAAACTATCACCGAGTGGTTATGTCTAGGAGAGGCTGGAAGACTAACACAAAGTCCAATGTTTCAATTTCATCAATGCCCAATAGAAGAGGTAGATTTAGATGTGGAAAGAAAAAATGCTATATGTACGTATCAGTAAGTTTAACATCTCACAACACTGGTGAGTGTTTTGCCATCCAAAAAAAATGTCTTGTGACTCTAGTTATGTGGTTTATGCACTCACATGTGAATGTGGGATGCAGTATATTGGTAGAACGTGCAGAAAGGTAAGAGTCAGATGGAGCGAACACCTAAGAAATGTTACATCCAAGTCCCTAAAACACAGTGTATCTAGACACATTTGTTATGAACATAATCCGGGGACATGTAACATTACAATTACACCCTTGGAAAGCATTCCCCCCAGTTACCAGTTCAATAGGTGTTCTAAGCTCAGACAAAGAGAAACCTTTTGGATTTATAAATTTAACACCTTATTTCCACTGGGCCTCAATGAAGTAATAGATTCAGCAGCTTTTGTTTGAGATCAGTCTATCTCTCCTTTATGTTATTATCAGTAGCCATTAGTATACATATTATATTTTAGGTGTATTCTAGTTTTCAGGTTCATCACCATCCAGTCCTTAAGGTTCCTAGAGGTTTCATACTGTCCCCTTTTTTATATTTTAGGGCATTATTATTATCATTTTTATATATCCATTATTCTAGTATTGGTATATTACAGTTTTTAATTTTATTACGTTGTAATCTGGATTCTCTTCAGCCTCATTGTCACTATATCACTATAGATTATCTTATTGTGCATTTGACACATTTATGTACTCTTTATTCACTTAGGACATAGGGGGGTAGTTCACACTATATTCATTTGCTATATTAGTAGACCCAAATCCATCCCCTACACCTAGCTCTAATTGGATTTTATATATTTTAAGTAATATCCTTAATCACTCATCATCAGATATCCACACACTTTGTATGACATCCAATTTCTCTTGTTAAGTGTATCCAGTCCACGGATCATCCATTACTTGTGGGATATTAACTCCTCCCCAACAGGAAGTGCAAGAGGATTCACCCAGCAGAGCTGCTATATAGCTCCTCCCCTAACTGCCATTACTAGTCATTCTCTTGCACCCAACGACTAGATAGGATGTGTGAGAGGACTATGGTGATTATATTTAGTTTTATACCTTCAATCAAAAGTTTGTTATTTTATAATAGCACCGGAGTGTGTTATTCCTTCTCTGGTAGAATTTGAAGAAGAATCTACCTGAGTTTTTACTATGATTTTAGCCGGCGTAGTTAAGATCATATTGCTGTTTCTCGGCCATCTGAGGAGAGGTAAACTTCAGATCAGGGGACAGCGGGCAGATTAATCTGCAAAGAGGTATGTAGCAGCTTATTATTTTCTGACAATGGAATTGATGAGAAAATTCTGCCATACCGATATAATGTAAACTCAGCCTTAAATGCAGTAGCAGCATCTGGTATCAGGCTGTCATGTATGTATATTTTACACTTCAGTATTCTGGGGAATGGCACTTCACTGGAATTATACTGTGTGCATAAGACTTTAGCCTAATTTGCAGGGACTGGCAACAGGCTCTTTAATAACACTTAATTTATGTTAAACGTTTTTTGCTGGCATGTAAAATCGTTTCATTTTCTGAGGTACTGGGTGAATAAAATGTTTTGGGCATTATTTTTTCCACTTGGCAGTTGTTTTATTTAATTTATGACAGTTTACTGATCTCTCTCACTGTTGTGTGTGAGGGGGAGGTTAAAAAAATTCAGTCAGAAGCTCATTGTATTTCCTGCATGATCCGGTTCATCTCTACAGAACTCAGGGGTCTTCAAAACTTGTTTTGAGGGAGGTAATCATTCACAGCAGAGCTGTGAGATTGTAGTTGACTGTGATAAAAAACGTTTATTTCTGTAACCTTTTTTTCTGCTATCAGGGTTAGTTATCCTTCGCTAATGGGAACAAGCCTTTGCTAAAATTGTGTTTTTTACAAAGATTTGATGCTATAACCTTTCAGTTTATTAACTTTCAACTGTCATAACTCTTTCTGTGCTTCTTATAGGCACAGTACGTTTTCATATTATAGTAAATTACTTGAAAAGTATTTCCAAGTTGCTAGTTTATTTGCTAGTGTGTTAAACATGTCTGATTCAGAGGAAGACATCTGTGCTATATGTGCTAATGCCAAAGTGGAGCCCAATAGAAATTTATGTACTAACTGTATTGATGCTACTTTAATAAAAGTCAATCTGTACAAATTGAACACATTTCACCAAACAACGAGGGGAGAGTTATGCCGACTAACTCGCCTCACGTGTCAGTACCTGCATCTCCCGCTCGGGGGGTGCGTGATATTGTGGCGCCGAGTACATCTGGGCGGCCATTACAAATCACATTACAGGATATGGCTACTGTTATGACTGAAGTTTTGGCTAAATTACCAGAACTAAGAGGTAAGCGTGATCACTCTGGGGTGAGAACAGAGTGCGCTGATAATGTTAGGGCCATGTCAGATACTGCGTCACAACTTGCAGAACATGAGGACGGAGAGCTTCATTCTGCGGCTGACGGTTCTGATCCAAACAGATTGGATTCAGATATTTCAAATTTTAAATTTAAGCTGGAAAACCTCCGTGTATTACTAGGGGAGGTGTTAGCGGCTCTGAATGATTGTAACACAGTTGCAATACCAGAAAAAATGTGTAGGTTGGATAAATATTTTGCGGTACCGTAGAGTACTGACGTTTTTCCTATACCTAAGAGACTTACTGAAATTGTTACTAAGGAGTGGGATAGACCCGGTGTGCCGTTCTCACCCCCTCCGATATTTAGAAAGATGTTTCCAATAGACACCACCACACGGGACTTATGGCAAACGATCCCTAAGGTGGAGGGAGCAGTTTCTACTTTAGCTAAGCGTACCACTATCCCGGTGGAGGATAGCTGTGCCTTTTCAGATCCAATGGATAAAAAGTTAGAGGGTTACCTTAAGAAAATGTTTGTTCAACAAGGTTTTATATTGCAACCCCTTACATGCATTGCGCCTGTCACGGCTGCAGCAGCATTTTGGTTTGAGTCTCTGGAAGGGACACTTGAATCAGCTCCATTAGATGAGATTACACACAGGCTTAAAGCTCTTAAGTTAGCTAACTCATTTATTTCAGATGCGTAGTACATTTAACTAAGCTTACGGCTAAGAATTCCGGATTCGCCATTCAGGCGCGCAGAGCTCTGTGGCTAAAATCCTGTCAGCTGACGTTACTTCTAAGTCTAAATTTCTTAATATACCTTTCAAAGGGCAGACCTTATTCGGGCCCGGATTGAAAGAAATTATCGCTGACATTACAGGAGGGTAAAGGCCATGCCCTGCCTCAAGACAGAGCCAAACCCTGAAGGCTAGACAATCTAATTTTCGTTCCTTTCGGAATTTCAAAGCAGGAGCGAGCATCAACTTCCTCTGCTCCAAAACAAGAAGGATCTATTGCTCGCTACAGGACAAGGCTGGAGACCTAACCAGTCCTGGAACAAAGGGCAAGCAGGCCCAAGGAAACCTGCTGGTGCCCGTAAAACAGCATGAATTGAGGGCCCCCGATCCGGGAACGGATCTAGTGGGGGGGCAGACTTTCTCTCTTCGCCCAGGCTTGGGCAAGAGATGTCCAGGATCCCTGGGCGCTAGAGATAATATCTCAGGGATACCTTCTGGACTTCAAATACTCTCCCCCAAGAGAGAGATTTCATCTGTCAAGGTTGTCAACAAACCAAATAAAGAAAGAGGCGTTTCTACGCTGCGTACCAAGAGCTTTTATTAATGGGAGTAATCCATCCAGTTCCACGGGTCGGAACAGGGACAAGGGTTTTACCTCAAATCTGTTTGTGGTTCCCAAAAAAGAGGGACTTTCAGGCCAATCCTGGATTTAAAGATCCTAAAACAAATTCCTAAGAGTTCATCGTTCAAAATGGAGACTATTCGGACAATTTTACCCATGATCCAAAAGGGTCAGTACATGACCACAGTGGATTTAAAGGATGCTTACCTTCACATACCGATTCACAAAGATCATTACCGGTATCTAAGGTTTGCCTTTCTAGACAGGCATTACCAGTTTGTAGCTCTTCCATTCGGATTGGCTACGGCTCCGAGAATCTTCACAAAGGTTCCTGGGTGCTCTTCTGGCGTACTAAGACCGCGAGGAATTGCGGTAGCTCCGTACCTAGACGACATTCTGATACAAGCTTCAAGCTTTCAAACTGCCAAGTCTCATACAGAGTTTGTACTGGCATTTCTAGGTCGCATGGATGGAAGGTGAACGAAAAGAAGAGTTCTCTCTTTCCACTCACAAGAGTTCCCTTCTTGGGGACTCTTATAGATTCTGTAGAAATGAAGATTTACCTGACAGAAGGACAGGTTAACAAAGCTTCAAAATGCATGCCGTGTCCTTCATTCCATTCAACACCCGTCAGTAGCTCAATGCATGGAGGTGATCGGCTTAATGGTGAGCAGCAATGGACATAGTACCCTTTGCACGCCTACATCTCAGACCGCTGCAATTGTGCATGCTAAGTCAGTGGAATGGGGATTACTCAGACTTGGTCCCCTACTCTGAATCTGGATCAAGAGACCAGAAATTCTCTTCTATGGTGGCTTTCTCGGCCACATCTGTCCAGGGGGATGCCATTCAGCAGGCCGGACTGGACAATTGTAACAACAGACGCCAGCCTACTAGGTTGGGGCGCTGTCTGGAATTCTCTGAAGGCTCAGGGACAATGGAATCAGGAGGAGAGTCTCCTACCAATAAACATTCTGGAATTGAGAGCAGTTCTCAATGCCCTTCTGGCTTGGCCCCAGTTAACAACTCGGGGGTTCATCAGGTTTCAGTCGGACAACATCACGACTGTAGCTTACATCAACCATCAGGGAGGGACAAGAAGCTCCCTAGCAATGATGGAAGTATCAAAAATAATTCGCTGGGCAGAGTCTCACTCTTGCCACCTGTCAGCAATCCACATCCCGGGAGTGGAGAACTGGGAGGCAGATTTCTTAAGTCGTCAGACTTTTCATCCGGGGGAGTGGGAACTTCATCCGGAGGTCTTTGCCCAAATACTTCGACGTTGGGGCAAACCAGAGATAGATCTCATGGCGTCTCGACAGAACGCCAAGCTTCCTCGTTACGGGTCCAGATCCAGGGATCCGGGAGCGGTTCTGATAGATGCTTTGACAGCACCTTGGAACTTCGGGATGGCTTATGTGTTTCCACCCTTCCCGATGCTTCCTCGATTGATTGCCAGAATCAAACAGGAGAGAGCATCAGTGATTCTAATAGCGCCTGCATGGCCACGCAGGACTTGGTATGCAGATCTAGTGGACATGTCATCCTGTCCACCTTGGTCCGCTACCTCTGAAACAGGACCTTCTGATCCAGGGTCCCTTCAAACATCAAAATCTAATTTCTCTGAAGCTGACTGCTTGGAAATTGAACGCTTGATTTTATCAAAACGTGGTTTTTCTGAGTCAGTTATTGATACCTTAATACAGGCTAGGAAGCCTGTTACCAGAAAGATTTACCATAAGATATGGCGCAAATACTTATATTGGTGCGAATCCAAGAGTTACTCATGGAGTAAGGTTAGGATTCCGAGGATATTGTCTTTTCTACAAGAAGGTTTAGAAAAGGGTTTATCCGCTAGTTCCTTAAAGGGACAGATTTCAGCTCTGTCCATTCCTTTACAACAAACGTCTGTCAGAAGTTCCCGGACGTTCAAGCTTTTTGTCAGGCTTAGCTAGGATCAAGCCTGTGTTTAAAACTGTTGCTCCACATGGAGTTTGAACTTAGTTCTTAATGTTTTACAGGGGGTTCCGTTTGAACCCCTTCATTCCATTGATATCAAGTTGTTATCTTGGAAAGTTCTGTTTTTAATGGCGATTTCCTCGGCTCGAAGAGTCTCTGAGTTATCTGCCTTACATTGTGATTCTCCTTATCTGATTTTTCATTCAGACAAGGTAGTTCTGCGTACTAAACCTGGGTTCCTACCTAAGGTGGTCACTAACAGGAATATCAATCAAGAGATTGTGGTTCCATCTTGGGGTCCTAATCCTTCTTCGAAAAAGGAACGTCTGCTACACAATCTAGATGTAGTCCGTGCCCTGAAATTTTATCTACAGGCAACTAAGGATTTTCGACAAACGTCTTCCCTGTTTGTCGTTTATTCTGGTCAGAGGAGAGGTCAAAAAGCTTCGGCTACCTCTCTCTCCTTTTGGCTTCGTAGCATAATACGGTTAGCCTATGAGACTGCTGGACAGCAGCCTCCTGAAAGAATTACAGCACATTCTACTAGAGTTGTGGCTTCCACTTGGGCCTTTAAGAATGAGGCTTCTGTTGAACAGATTTGCAAGGCTGCAACTTGGTCTTCTCTTCATACTTTTTCCAAATTTTACAAATTTGACACTTTTGCTTCTTCGGAGGCTGTTTTTGGGAG
The DNA here is from genome assembly GCF_027579735.1 of Bombina bombina. NCBI lineage: Eukaryota > Metazoa > Chordata > Amphibia > Anura > Bombinatoridae > Bombina > Bombina bombina. The sequence continues at coordinate 33,776,431 of NC_069504.1, read as the reverse complement.
AAAGGTTCTTCAGGCAGTGGTTCCTTCCGTATAAAGAGCCTGCCTGTCCCTCCCGTCATCCGTGTACTTTAGCTTTGGTATTGGTATCCCATAAGTAATGGGTGATCCGTGGACTGGATACACTTAACAAGAGAAAACATAATTTATGCTTACCTGATAAATTTATTTCTCTTGTAGTGTATCCAGTCCACAGCCCGCCCTGTCACTTTAAGGCAGGTAATTTTTCCATTAAACTACAGTCACCACTGCACCCTATGGTTTCCTTTCTCTGCATGTTTTCGGTCGAATGACTGGTAATGGCAGTTAGGGGAGGAGCTATATAGCAGCTCTGCTGGGTGAATCCTCTTGCACTTCCTGTTGGGGAGGAGTTAATATCCCATAAGTAATGGATGATCCGTGGACTGGATACACTACAAGAGAAATAAATTTATCAGGTAAGCATAAATTATGTTTTTTTTTTTTTTACTATATTTATATTTGTTATTACCCTGATTATCATTTCATAGTCACATTTCATCATCACTATTATGTCTTACCGTTACTTTATTATTAGTACTATCATTATATCCCAATATAGACTACCACTTTAATCCTATTTAGTTTCTCATGTTTATTTACATCCCTTAATTAATATTATAGTTGTCATTTTTGACATTTGGATGTCCCAGTTCTGTTTTTTTGGTAGTGTATACTACTGTTTTTCTTACACTACATTCACAACAGTGATTTAAGACACTCCCATTTTTTGTAATATCCATATCTTTTTTGCGTGTTCATTATACATCACTTATTTTCTTTCCATTCAGCATATTGCTTTTATTACAGTTCCTTATTTCACTAGTGCACACACTATATTTTGTTAGGATAATCAGATGTCATTTTCCAACGTGCCCCCTTATATCGGCCCCTTCATTGGCCGTCCATATCATCGATATGATTTAAGGATCATAACGCTTTCACATTGTCATCCTTTTTTTATCTATCTACTTTATTTTTGTATCTATTTCTTATTCCATCAGGTATAATGTTTGTTTTATATTATTTCCTTTCCAGTAGATTATTTCACATTATCAACTGAGATTTCTCCTTTTTATTTATTGTGTGTAATTTAGTTCCCTGCTCTCCTAGTACCCGTATCTAGCTTAGTTGCATATCGGACCAACCAAATTGGCCGATTATGCCTAAGACCTGATTGGCTACTATTGAGTGACGTCACACGCTAACATTGAGTTCCTTTAGTTATTCGTATCGAGCAAACATATCGAAACAGTTCTAATCATCATGGCTCCAGCTAGACCCCCCCTTCTTCCCGACTTGACACTCTAGAACAAGATACGAGAACGATTAAGCTTAGAATCCTTACCCATAACACTAAAGGCCTCAACTCCCCCTTTAAGCATAGCCAGCTAGCCCGCACTCTCAAGTTCCACAATCCAGATTTGGTGTTTCTTCAGGAGACCCACTGGCAGCCCAATGTCCCACACAGATTCCATTTATCAAGAAGGATAGAGGAAGGGCCATACTGATACATAATGGGAAAAGTAAATTTATGCTTACCTGATAAATTAATTTCTTCTATGGTACGACGAGTCCACGGATTCATCCTTTACTTGTGGGATATTATCCTCCTGCTAACAGGAAGTGGCAAAGAGCACCACAGCAGAGCTGTCTATATAGCTCCTCCCTTCGCGCCACCGCCCCCCCCCCCCCCCTCCCTGTCATTCAACCGAAGGTACAGGAAGAAAAAGGAGAAACTAAAAGGTGCAGAGGTGACTGAAGCTTAAAATAAAAAAATATAATCTGTCTTAAAATGACAGGGCGGGCCGTGGACTCGTCGTACCATAGAAGAAATTAATTTATCAGGTAAGCATAACTTTACTTTTCTTCTATAAGGTACGACGAGTCCACGGATTCATCCTTTACTTGTGGGATACAATACCAAAGCTACAGGACACGGATGAACTGGAGGGACAAGACAGATGGTTAAACAGAAGGCACCACTGCTTGAAGAACTTTTCTCCCAAAAATAGCCTCCGAAGAAGCAAAAGTATCAAATTTGGAAAAGGTATGAAGAGAAGACCAAGTCGCAGCCTTACAAATCTGTTCAACAGAAGCATCATTTTTAAAAGCCCATGTGGAAGCCACCGCTCTAGTAGAGTGAGCTGTAATCCTTTCAGGAGGCTGCTGTCCAGCAGTCTCGTATGCCAAACGGATGATGCTTTTCAGCCAAAAAGAAAGAGAGGTAGCCGTAGACTTTTGACCTCTACGTTTTCCAGAATAAACAACAAACAAAGAAGATGTTTGACGGAAATCTTTGGTTGCTTGCAAGTAAAACTACAAAGCACGAACCACGTCCAAGTTGTGCAACAGACGCTCCTTCTTAGAGGAAAGATTAGGACACAGAGAAGGAACAGCAATTTCCTAATTGATATTCCTATTAGTAACAACCTTAGGAAGGAACCCAGGTTTGGTACGCAAAACCACCTTATCAGCATGGAAAACAAGATAAGGCGAGTCGCATTGCAATGCAGATAGTTCAGAAACTCTTTGAGCCGAAGAGATAGCAACTAAAAACAGAACTTTCCAAGATAGAAGCTTAATATCTATGGAATGCATAGGTTCAAACGGAACCCATTGAAGAACTTTAAGAACTAAATTCAAACTCTATGGCGGAGCAACAGGTTTAAACACAGGCTTGATTCTAACTAAAGCCTGACAGAATGACTGAACGTCTGGAACATCTGCCAGACGCTTGTGCAGTAGAATTGATAAAGCAGATATCTGTCCCTTTAAGGAACTAGCTGATAGCCCCTTCTCCAATGCTTCTTGGAGAAAGGACAAAATCCTAGGAATCCTGATCTTACTGCATGAGTAGCCTTTGGATTTGCACCAATAAAGATATTTACGCCATATCTTATGATAAATTTTCCTAGTGACAGGCTTTCAAGCCTGAATCAAGGTATCTATGACCGACTCAGAGAAACCCCGCTTGGATAAAATCAGGCGTTCAATCTCCAAGCAGTCAGCCGCAGAGAAACTAGATTTGGATGCTGGAACGGACCTTGAATCAGAAGGTCCTGTCTCAGTTGCAGAGTCCATGGTGGAAGAGATGACATGTCCACCAGGTCTGCATACCAAGTCCTGGGTGTCCACGCAGGTGCTATCAAAATCACAGAAGCTCTCTCCTGTTTGATTCTGGCAATCAAACGAGGAAGGAGAGGAAATGGTGGAAACACATAAGCCAGGTTGAACGACCAGGGTACTGCTAGAGCATCTATCAGTACTGCCTGAGGATCCCTTGACCTGGACCCGTAACAAGGAAGTTTGGTGGAGACGCCATCAGATCCAATTCTGGTGTGCCCCATTGCTGAATCAATTGTGCAAACACCTCCGGATGGAGTTCCCACTCCCCTGGATGAAAAGTCTGACGACTTAGAAAATCCGCTTCCCAGTTCTCCACTCCTGGGATATAGATTGCTGATAGATGGCAAGAGTGAGTCTCTGCCCATCGAATTATTTTGGTAACCTCTATCATCGCTAGAGAACTCTTTGTTCCCCCCTGATGATTGATATATGCTACAGTCGTGATATTGTCCGACTGGAATCTTATGAATCTGGCCGAAGCCAGCTGAGGCCACGCCTGAAGCACGTTGAATATTGCTCTCAGTTCTAGAATATTTATCGGGAGGAGAGCCTCCTGAAGAAAGTAAAAACTAATATTTTATCACCTCTTTCACTTTACCCTTCCTAGTACTTAGAGTAGGCAAAGAGAATGACTGGGGGGTGGAGCTAAGGGAGGAGCTATATAGACAGCTCTGCTGTGGTGCTCTTTGCCACTTCCTGTTAGCAGGAGGATAATATCCCACAAGTAAAGGATGAATCCGTGGACTCGTCGTACCTTATAGAAGAAATGACAAACTGGAGTCTAGCTGTGATAGCTTATGTGCAAAGAGCACCTCTATACTGCCAGCTCCTATAGGAGGCGCTAAAAGACCCAACCAAAATGTGCATGCTGACCAACAATATGGTTAATATATACTAAAATGATCAGTAAAAATGTCAATCAATATAAGTGGTACAACGATACAACAATAATATATATTAAAAAAAATGTTCAGGTGAGCCATTTCTGATTGGCTAAAATGGATGTCTGTCAAAAGAACTGAAATAAAGAGGCAGTTTGCAGAGGCTTAGATACAAGGTAATCACAGAGGTAAAAAGTGTATTTATATAACTGTGTTGGTTGTGCAAAAATAGGGAATGGGTAATAAAGGTATTATCTATCTTTTTAAACAATAACAATTCTGGTGTAGACTGTCCCTTTAAAGTGAAAAATGTTTTGTAGCCTGGGAGAAATTGTGCTAGCAACATGTTGTATCGGCTGGGTAATCCTTGTTTAAAAAGAAGTTAAAACCTGCAGCTGAAAAAATGTTTTTTCCCCTGCTTTACATATCACAGTAATACAGATCTTTATCTTCCTGTAGTTCCCCCTCCCTATTGCGCTGTACTCAGTAATCAATCACATGACTGACCGTTACCGACTGAGATCAGAGGAGGGCACATTTTTTAACTGCTACAACTTCAATGAGAGGAATTAGAAGACCTGCTAACTGTGCAACCCCCCTGTGCTTGTTATTGGTTATTTAAACTTGTGGGCCTAGTGTGAATTTACATTGTGTCCCAGATGGCCAGTCCAGTCCTGAACTGTATATTTGTAAAAGGACATACAAATGCTAAAAGAAAATGCACTAATATGTAAGAACAAGTTATTATAGCAGTCACTATGGAGTTGATCACAATCTATCAGCTGAGGATGGGTCACTATAAAAACCCGCTCACAGGCACTATTTTATCTGAATATTTTGCGTGCAGATACAATGTTGCAGTACAGCAGGTTTCCGATTTACTGATTAAGTACTTTTAATACCCAGTATTTAGATTTTATATAAGATCAGGCCAAACCAGAAACAGTGCTTTCATATACAATTAAAATAAATATTGTAAAACACAAAACTTGTCAAATATTAAAAGTGACAATATAGGGGTTAAACAATAAGGCCAACAAGATGGTTAATTAGTGGTGAGGATGGATTCGGATTACAATAGGTAATCTTAAACATGTAGTAATCCCCTTCCACATTAAGCAATGGGTTTATTTCAGAAGCACTTTACTGTACACTTAAGAGTATGAATGGGATATTGTATCTGTCAGTTTTGTGTGACTGCTCAGCTTCTATTTAGAAAACATAGTTAACACATGAATAGGCCTTTTTGTGAACTTTTCTGTTAAAAAAAGTGTTCACAACTGCGGCTTTTAACAAACCATCTATTTTGTATTGTGCTCAGTCGAGAAACTCAACAATCAATTTGAGAGGAAAATCCATTTCAGGAACAAAATGCCGATAGATTGTACTTGATCCCTGTGTTAAACAAATTGATACTTAAAGTCAGCTTAGCAATGACAATCTACTTCTGCTCCAGAGCTGAACATGGCAAGTGATCGGTGATTATGCACATATGCCTCTTGTCATTCACTTACATGATCTGTTCAGCTAGCTCCCAGTAGTGTATTACCACCCTAGAGCTGATTTTAGCTATGTGTTTAAGCCTAATGCTTAGCAATATGCAAACAATATTGCAACAATAATTTAAATTATGTTTACCTGATAATTTTCTTTTCTTCAGAAGAAAAGAGTCCACAGCTGCATTCATTACTTTTGGGAAATAAGAACCTGATCACCAGGAGGAGGCAAAGACACACCAGCCAAAGGCTTAAATATTCCTCCCACTTCCCTCATCCCCAGTCATTTTGCTGAGGAGCAAGGAACAGTAGAAGAAATATCAGGGTGTCAGAAGAATAAAGAATAAGACGCCCCACATAAAAGAAGGGTGGGGAGCTGTGGACTCTTTCCATCTGAAGAAAAGAAAATGATCATGTAAGCATAATTTAAGTTTTTCTTCATAAATGGAAAGAGTCCACAGCTGCATCCAATACTTTTGGGAAAACCATACCCAAGCTATAGAGGACAATGAATGCCAAAACGGGAGGGTACAATAGGCGGCCTATTCTGAGGGCACCAAACCAGAAAAACACCACCCATCTCAACCCCGCTTCGTCAGAGCTGGGCAGAAAAATTAGAGTGAAAAAAGGACCCCAAGGACACAGACTCACAGACAGTCCGAAAGCCCAACCAGAGATCTCAAGCAGACTCACTGAACTAACACTCCTCCAAAAGGACCGTCGCCCCGTAGGCAGTCCCACACTCCTTGTACTAGTACAAACACCCAAATCCCCCCCCAAAAAAAAGAGGATAAGGGGAGCCAACAGGATACCCAAAAGGTATAAATATCCTCTAAAGGAACAATCTCCTGTAAACAAAGAAGAGATGCCAATACCCCGGAACCCTTAAGGATCCCGAGAACTAAAGTAAATGATGCCCAGCCCAGGAAGAACCACAAGGAAACACTAGGCAACAGCAAGGAGAGGAAACATCTCCTAAACATTGTACAGAAGCATCGAAAAGGACAGCTGAAAACCAAGTCCTCGACAGCAGAACTCTGAGTAATTAAGATACGGTAGGAAACCCGAGAAAAAATGCCTGAGTCCAGAAACTCACCGTCCTCTGTAAAAAATCTGAGACGTCCAAAAGAGAAAACTGCCAAAAAGGCAAATACCAAATTGCCCACCCTCCCAGACAGAGGGCACACACCAGGCAATCCAAGGCGCCAAACTATCCAAAAGTCCACTGGCCTCCTAAAGACCTGCGGACAAACAACAGATTTCAGATCGTTCCCCCAGCCAGACTAGCCCTAGCAACAGCAGATCTGAAGTAGGGGAACAAGGTAACCTGAGACTGACCCTCAAAAGGCGGAAGAGTAGACACAGCTACTTCAATCTAGAGACACTCGAGAAGGCACAAGATCCAAAGAAAACTTGTGAGCCAACCAACTAAAGTCTCAATGTAGGGCCAAAAGCCCAGTTAGGAAAGACAACTGAAGAAGTCGACCAATGTACGAACTGAAGAAAAACATCCGGTTCAACCTCCCAAACACCGGAGAGCTCCCACAAAGGACTACACCTCTGAAATGAGAGGAATTTCATGGAAGAAACCGGGAGAAACAAGGTTGCTCCACTGGTGATTACGTAAGAGTCCCTCTTTAAAAAACAACAACTGGGCCAGCGCGCCTATCAGGCACCAGAAATAAAACTGTGCAACTGCAACCGTCCCGCTGTTAGGCAGGAATTGCCACAGACAAGGGACAAGAGGTGTGTGTAGCAACATCCACTGCACACGGTATTGGCAGATATCAGACAGGAGACAAAATAAAGATGCAGAGGCTCAAAAAAGGTAGAGATAAATCGTCTGTATTCTCTGTATTCAAACCAGGCAAATAGAGTTACAAACAGGCAATGAGGCAGGTCAAACGCGTTTCATATGTTATACTTCATCAGTGACCACCATGAACTATTGCCCATAATACAGCGCAATTTAAAGAGGCAGAGAAAACACACCCTCTTATATTTAACCAATCAAATTCTAAAAAGCACTGTTATATGTCAATAGTAGGTTATGTGCTAGGAGACTGCTATTTAAAGTGACACTCTTAAACTTAATGAATACAACAAACCACTTTCTATAATCGAATTATTAACATATTTAAATTCATGACATATCAGGATGTATATATACTGAAAATGAATCATATTCTCAATATCATAAAAAAAACCTTATTTATGTAAAAAAGAAAAAAAGGAAAAAACAATAATTTTTGTTTTAAATTAAACTAAAATGTACCAAAGGGACAAGAGGTGGCTGACCCCAGGGAACCGCATCTACCACACCAGACAAGCCCCAAGAACCCCAGCTCTTAGAAAGGCTGGCCAAAAGAAACAACCAGAAAAAGGATGAAGTCCAAGTAACCCGGAACACTGGAACTCCCAGGCCAGTCCTAGGATCTTACAACCGGTAACGTTCCACAGCAGGGTCCAAAGGAAGAAGCAGATAACAACTCCTCAACAACCGGAAGAATCAGGATAAGCAACCTGGGTCCCACAAAAGTTTAAACTAAACGATCTTCCAGGAACAGGAATCCCTCGTATGTGAATCCGACAGACCCCCCAGGAACAAGAGCAAAAAGCTCTGCAAGTCCCAATCAAAGGGAAGAGGCCCCCCTCACAGAGGACCAATGCTCTAAAAGTAGCAAAGGACTCCCAAGGACGTATAAAGATGCTAGAGTAAACAGGTGAACAAGCGACATGAACACGAATGTGCTTGAACAATGTGGATAATCCCCCTTTCAGGGAATCAAGCGCCACATCGTAAAACTACCCAAAGGAAGGAAGATTGAGCTCGCCTCACCGTGGATTGAAACTATAACCCGTAGGGTTACCACAATGCCGAGCACCTTCAGAGTATAGCATTCTGATCTAGCCTTCTAGCTAGTCACGAACCCCAGAAATAAGCGGACAGTGATGACAAGCCACCCACAGAACAACTGCAGGACTCTACACTTCACAGGGAGAAACCAGAGGGCAGAAACACATGGTTGTGGGTGCCACTTGAGTAGCAATCTCTAAACCGCATAAGGAAGGTCATTAGGACCTCTAGAACCTAGACAGAAATAGATCATTTCCAACACCAGGAAGATCCCCGAAACGGAGTCGCAAGACTACACTGTCAGATGTCCTTAAGAGGAACAAAACAACTCCTGAAGGGAATCCAGATCCCCGAAGGTGACCTGTCCCCAAGGAGAAACAGATATAGTCCAAAAAAGGTCACAAAAACAGAGACCCCCAATGGAACAAATCCTAGAAGGACAAATCCCAAAGCCTCCAAAAGGCAAAAACCACCCTGACCAGCGGAAGGCACTAGGGCTTTCTATCCTTCACACCACATGGAAGGAATACTTCAGCTCCCAAAAAGCGGGAACAACTGAGAGTGACGCAGCAATTTCACTGACCCAGTCACCCGAGAGATGGCTATAAAAAGACTGAAACACTCCCAAGAACCACTTGGACTCAAGAGTCCTGGTAAATGCTTAACTAGAAGCAAAATAATACAAAAATTATTGTGAGAAATCGGCGCCCCCACCAGACCAGCAAGGCCGATAAACGCCACGTGTCTGAAAAAGTCGCGTGACAGAAGAACTGAATCCAAGCAGGGCCAGCCCGCAACAGGGTTACAATTGCCAAGCAGATTAATTCTACTCTCAGAGAGAGGAAGAAAATAACACTCAAACAACTTCCTTAGAAGCAAAACAACGAGCATCGATCCCAGAAAAAAGTTCCCACAAGAACTATTATAAGAAAAACAAAAATCATCCTACCGGATAAAAATAAAACAACAGGCAACCCAAAGGTTAATGCCGAAAAAATGAACAGAAAGCCCGCAGGACCAAAAAGCTGAAAACAATCTGCAACACACTAGCACTGTGTTGACTCTAGTGGGGCACAAAGGAACCCAAAAGGGTAAAAAATTTAAAAAAAGGGAAGGGTCATTCCCAAAATCTAAATCTAAATAAATATATATATATATATATATATATTATTTTTTGAATGTAAAAGATAATTAAAAAATATTCTAAAATAAAATATTACAAAAAATTAAATAAATATCTGTAAAATAATATTTACAAAAAAAAGGAATAATAAACAAAAAAGTCCAAAAAAACACAAAAGTATAATAATCAAGACAACCACACTTTTCTTCAATAATTATAAAAGTCAATCTCTGTATGATGGTAATCCCAAAAGGAAGCAGATGATCTGTAAATCACACCCAATGTTGGAGTCTGCTGCTTTGCCAGTTAAACAGGATCTGGATACAAATATTCTCTGTGAAATAAATCACAAAAACAAAGGCGCCTCCTAGTGTGATATAGTATGAGCAAACAGGTAATGTAGTAGTTGAAATGGTACTCACAAATGAAGCAGCACAGTTGTGCTAAATCAGGCAGACTGGGATCTCACAGTGTCCCAGCTCACTGTTACTGCCAGATTGCTGGTAACTCCTTTGTCCAACAGGACCGAAATAAGCTCAGACTCTCAGGATGAAGTAATAAAACCACAATTTAATGGCAAATATAAAAATCAAAGTGTCTACAATATAACACTTGATATTTAAAACAAGGACCAGCCTAACAGAAAACCTGTTCTTCAACAAACTGGGAAGGATCTCAATAACAAGACTTAGAGGAGATCACGCCATCCCCCCCATGTCTAACAAGGTTGTGTCATTCGAAGAAAGAGCTGAGTCCCATAGCCAAGAAGGATAGGGTCCCCCAGCAACTCGAAAACGTGTCTGAGTAAGACACTAAGGCGAGCCGGCCTGTAACGAAAATCACAGCACTCTGGAAAAATTACTCCCGCAGGGAGCTGCATATGTCCTCCCAAGGCAGAGAGACATGGGACAATCGTGCACGAACACAATCGTGAATAAACATCCGGACTTTGTAGGCAAGCCAGCGCCAAAAGTATGTAGAAGCGAAATCGTGCCACCACCTCCAGGGGAAACATACTCCCTTCCGAGGAGGGAAAGACATAACCTGGGTTACTCGCATGTGTAGTACTCGAAGGGAGCAGTAGGGAACTCGCCTCCCAGAGGACAGGGCCCCCCGAGGCGGAAGGCTCAGCATTCCCTTGAATCCCCGAGCCCGAGGAACAAGGCGCTCTAGGACGGCCTGAGGAACATAACTGATGGACCTGGGTCCAAGAGTCCGATTCACACTCGTCACAGGACGAAGAATCTAAACCAGAAAGTTGAACAGATTCAAAATCAGTATCCTCCATAGCTGGATACCCAAAAGTGGACTATACAAACAAATTAAATGGCACCTGACACCCACAATGGCTGGGGCACTCACCACCTCCTGAGAACCAGACAGCAGCGGACTAATTACTCAGACACCACACAAACAGGAATGCGGAAATGGGAGCCCCAGATGTAAAACACCCGGTCACAAGGTGAACCGTACAGTCCAAAAAAAGCACGCCCAACCGTAAGGTTGCGTCACTTTGAAAGGCATATATGTTCCAAGCGAAGACCCAGAAAAACATTACACATAAGCAGGTTGAATCACATAACAAAAACATGATTAAACCCCCCCCCCTGTTCAATAATCCCCCTCAGGAGATATTAACCTTGATTCCAAGATACTAAAGGAGTCCCACTGAGACCCTGAATTATACCTGTAAGTTCACCAGCAAATGCGTTACTGTGCAATCATAAAAGGTAAATGAAACGATCTTACCGGAATCTACACCGTGGAACAGGAACACGGCCCTTCAAGTGTGATGAATAGTAGCATCGCCTCCGCCATGGACTTGAGAGAAGACAGCAGGTAGCGAAGCGAGATTCGGCAAGTGCTAAAGGAGCTGTTGATATTAGTCGGGATGGTGTTGCAGAGAGAACTCCCACTGCATCTCCGGACTCCAACATTCGCCCAGGCCCTCACTGAGAGACTGACAGGACTACTAACAATTCCCGTCCCATTGCAAAGAGTAGTGCCCTCCATAAGAGACACACTTTATTTTAAAATAAAATAAAAGTACTTTTTAAAAAAAGAAAACTTCTGACGCTTCACTGCCAACCTCCAGGGAGGAAAGGCATGGAATGACTTGGGGATGAGGGAGTGGGAGGAGTATTTAAGCCTTTGGCTGGGGTGTCTTTGCCTCCTCCTGGTGGCCAGGTTCTTATTTCCCACAAGTAATGAATGCAGCTGTGGACTCTTTCCATTTATGAAGAAAATAACGCTATAACACATTAGAGACTGTAATAATGCTATTTCATTTCACTTCAATAAATATAGTTAGTGATGCATTTTTGTGGTTCATTACATCATAGCTGTATTTACAGATCACCAGCATAAAGCACAGTATATACCTGTCATCATGTGTCTGATAAATACATCACTTTTGTTATATTCCTATTAATTACCCAATTTGACATTTAGGTTCCCTATAATATATGGTCTGTATAATGCAAAGTTAAACCTAACTTACACTAGTTCCTTCAGTGTATTGTTCTTTTCCAAACTCATCAACATTTGTTTGATGCTATTTCCCCCAATTCCATTGAAATATAGATACAAATGTTGCAGGGTCGTGTTGTGTTCCAAAGCTTCCAATAGGGCTTCTACTCCAGATGTCCCCAACGTATTGTTCCCCAATCTGTAGGAAACAGAGATTCATTTTACTCAAATGCTGTTGGATTAGAAATGTTATAAAAATATCCACAACAGTCAAAACAAAATAATGTATTTGAAATGATCACTGCTGTCAACTAAAGTGTAACCCCACTACCTGAAGTATTGTTCCAAAAGACCTTACTTATAATGGAACACACAAAATGCTGGTTTATTGTGTAGTGCATACACTTAAATGGACATTCTGGTAAACATTTAAATGCAAATAGATGAATTCCAATTTGAATAGAAACACATTTGCAATATACATATGTTGGTAAAAATGCTTCTAGTAAAAGTTCTCACTGTTTTAGTGTTAACATTTTTCTCTGCACGTGAAGCATAGATATATATTCTCATATATATATATACAGTATATATATATATATAAATATATTATTTATATATATATATATAGAGAGAGAAAGAGAGAGAGATAGAGAGAGAGAGAAAGGTGCACTCTCACAAACAGGTTTCCTGGTGCCAGGGTGCTGAATGCAGGTTAGGATATAGGAGATAGAAGACAGCACTCACTGGTCTTGAATATAGCAAAAAACTGCTTTTATTTATGTCATGTTTCAGCTTGACAGCTCCCCTTCATCAGACAATATATATATAGACACACTGTATAGTAGACCAGGCACTCTTGCTTTATTCGAATAAATTCTTTATTATCCGGTATTCCCAACGTTTCGGTCCTCACATTGGAACTTTGTCAAGGGTACAAATCTGTCAAAACAGTACACAGGTAATCACATGAAGTTCTACTTACATATTTACGTCACACATGGAAACACAGAACAAATCATCAAACAGGAAGTGATGTCATACCTGATCCGGGTCCGGCTATCACATACTACCCCTTCATTAACCAAAGACTTTAAGGCTCCCAGGCCAAACAACAAGCCAATCAGAGCAGCAAGGCATAACTATCGCCCTGACAACCAGCAAGCAGAAAAAAGTGAACCCTACCTGCAGCAAAATAAAAATATACTTGCAACTAAAAAAATTAAAAAATGAAAACATTATTTTTACCAAAAGATGTATCTAGAGCCGGATCAGAGAGTGACAGACACTTACGGAGGAAAAATCCATTACAAAAGTCTAAACCTTAACATAATATAAATGGAAGTGGCACAAGCATTGAAAAAATTATTTACTCAGTATTATGCTCCTAAGCATACATATTTAATCTCACTTCAAATACAGCAAAATGTAGTGTAACAGTGGATCTCTTTCTCTCAGAGAGAAAACATGATAATTTTACTTGTTTATTTAACCCCCACGGGGCCATTGTTTGTAGGCGATATATCCACTCCACCTCCCTACAGAGTAACTGTTTTTTAGTGTCGCCCCATCTTGGATGGCATTTAATCTGATCTATGGGCATACACCTCAGGTCAGCCACACCATGGTTAGCTTCCAAAAAATGTAAGGCAACCGGGTGGTCACTTTTTTATTTTTTAAGGCCTGTCTGATTGTAGATTTATGATTTGTAAATCTGTCCTTTAGGGGGTGCTCCGTTTTACCAACATACCATAACCCACATGAGCACTTAATTATATATACAACCATTTCAGATGAACAAGTTAACATGTGCTTTAAGTGCATCATCTTCCCAGTACGTGGGTGTCCAAATGATTCCCCTAAAAACAAACTATTGCAAGTGACACATACGTCAGACCTATTTCAACCAACTTTAGTATCCCAGTACTTATGTATATAACTGCCAATCCGGTCACTCTTGACCAACAGGTCCTTAAGGTTTCTGCCGCTTTTGAAACCCACAAGTGGGCGTTGACCTAACTTTTTATTGAGTAATGGGTCACTCTGTAGTAGGTGCCATTTCTTGTGAATTGCCTTTTTCATATTTAAAGACTGTAGATTGTATCTAGGTGAGAAAACACATGAGGGAGGTCCATCATTGGGATTAGTGCCACAGGGTTCTTGTGTAATAATAACCTTAGCCCTATTGAGACACGCCTGCTGGTACCCTCTAGCCAAAAATGTATCCATCATTTCTCTGTCTCTTAATTCTCTTACTACAGGGTCTGAAACAATTATTTTAACCCTATGTAGCTGGCTAATAGGCATACTGTTAACTAGTCCCCTGGGATGGAAACTGGATGCCAGTAACAGAGTGTTTCTATCTGTCTCCTTAGAATATAAGTATGCGACTAAGCTGTCATTCTGTTTGATAATCATAACATCTAAGTAATTTAGATGAGAATAACTTTTATTCATAGGCCTAGATTTGGAGTTCGGCGGTAGCCGTCAAAACCAGCGTTAGAGGCTCCTAACGCTGGTTTTGGCCGCCCGCTGGTATTTGGAGTCAGTGATTAAAGGGTCTAACGCTCACTTTTCAGCCGCGACTTTTCCATACCGCAGATCCCCCTACGCCATTTGCGTATCCTATCGTTTTAATGGGATCTTTCTAACGCCGGTATTTAGAGTCGTTTCTGAAGTGAGCGTTAGAGCTCTAACGACAAAATTCCAGCCGCCTGAAAATAGCAGGAGTTAAGAGCTTTCTGGCTAACGCCGGTTCATAAAGCTCTTAACTACTGTACCCTAAAGTACACTAACACCCATAAACTACCTATGTACCCCTAAACCGAGCTCCCCCCACATCGCCGCCACTCGATTAAAATTTTTAACCCCTAATCTGCCGACCGCCACCTACGTTATACTTATGTACCCCTAATCTGCTGCCCCTAACCCCGCCGACCCCTGTATTACATTTATTAACCCCTAACCTGCCCCCCACAACGTCGCCGCCAGCTACTTAAAATAATTAACCCCTAATCTTCCGACCGCAAAGCGCCGCCACCTACGTTATCCCTATGTACCCCTAATCTGCTACCCCTAACACCGCCGACCCCTATATTATTTTTATTAACCCCCAATCTGCCCCCCTCAACGTCGCCGACACCTGCCTACACTTATTAACCCCTAATCTGCCGAGCGGACCTGAGCGCTACTATAATAAAGTTATTAACCCCTAACCCGCCTCACTAACCCTATAATAAATAGTATTAACCCCCTAATCTGCCCTCCCTAACATCGCCGACACCTAACTTCAATTATTAACCCCTAATCTTCCGAGCGGAGCTCACCGCTATTCTAATAAATTGATTAACCCCTAAAGCTAAGTCTAACCCTAACACTAACACCCCCCTAAGTTAAATATAATTTTAATCTAACGAAATTAATTAACTCTTATTAAATAAATTATTCCTATTTAAAGCTAAATACTTACCTGTAAAATAAATCCTAATATAGCTACAATATAAATTATAATTATATTATAGCTATTTTAGGATTAATATTTATTTTACAGGCAACTTTGTAATTATTTTAACCAGGTACAATAGCTATTAAATAGTTAAGAACTATTTAATAGTTACCTAGTTAAAATAATAACAAATTTACCTGTAAAATAAATCCTAACCTAAGATATAATTAAACCTAACACTACCCTATCAATAAAATAATTAAATAAACCACCTACAATTACCTACAATTAACCTAACACTACACTATCAATAAATTAATTAAACACAATTGCTACAAATAAATACAATTAAATAAACTAGCTAAAGTACAAAAAATAAAAAAGAACTAAGTTACAAAAAATAAAAAAATATTTACAAACATAAGAAAAATATTACAACAATTTTAAACTAATTACACCTACTCTAAGCCCCCTAATAAAATAACAAAGCCCCCCAAAATAAAAAATTCCCTACCCTATTCTAAATTAAAAAAGTTACAAGCTCTTTTACCTTACCAGCCCTGAACAGGGCCCTTTGCGGGGCATGCCCCAAGAATTTCAGCTCTTTTGCCTGTAAAATAATAAATACAATACCCCCCCCCCCAACATTACAACCCACCACCCACATACCCCTAATCTAACCCAAACCCCCCTTAAATAAACCTAACACTAAGCCCCTGAAGATCTTCCTACCTTGTCTTCACCATACCAGGTTCACCGATCCGTCCTGGCTCCAACATCTTCATCCAACCCAAGCGGGGGTTGGCGATCCATCATCCGGTGCTGAAGAGGTCCAGAAAAGGCTCCAAAGTCTTCCTCCTATCCGGCAAGAAGAGGACATCCGGACCGGCAAACATCTTCTCCAAGCGGCATCTTCGATCTTCTTCCATCCGGTGCGGAGCGGGTCCATCTTGAAGCAGGCGACGCGGATCCATCCTCTTCTTCCGTTGTCTCCCGACTAATGACGGTTCCTTTAAGGGACGTCATCCAAGATGGCGTCCCTCGAATTCCGATTGGCTGATAGGATTCTATCAGCCAATCGGAATTAAGGTAGGAATTTTCTGATTGGCTGATGGAATCAGCCAATCAGAATCAAGTTCAATCCGATTGGCTGATCCAATCAGCCAATCAGATTGAGCTCGCATTCTATTGGCTGATCGGAACAGCCAATAGAATGCGAGCTCAATCTGATTGGCTGATTGGATCAGCCAATCGGATTGAACTTGATTCTGATTGGCTGATTCCATCAGCCAATCAGAAAATTCCTACCTTAATTCCGATTGGCTGATAGAATCCTATCAGCCAATCGGAATTCGAGGGACGCCATCTTGGATGACGTCCCTTAAAGGAACCGTCATTAGTCGGGAGACAACGGAAGAAGAGGATGGATCCGCGTCGCCTGCTTCAAGATGGACCCGCTCCGCACCGGATGGAAGAAGATCGAAGATGCCGCTTGGAGAAGATGTTTGCCGGTCCGGATGTCCTCTTCTTGCCGGATAGGAGGAAGACTTTGGAGCCTCTTCTGGACCTCTTCAGCACCGGATGATGGATCGCCAACCCCCGCTTGGGTTGGATGAAGATGTTGGAGCCAGGACGGATCGGTGATACCTGGATGGTGAAGACAAGGTAGGAAGATCTTCAGGGGCTTAGTGTTAGGTTTATTTAAGGGGGGTTTGGGTTAGATTAGGGGTATGTGGGTGGTGGGTTGTAATGTTGGGGGGGGGGGTATTGTATTTATTCTTTTACAGGCAAAAGAGCTGAAATTCTTGGGGCATGCCCCGCAAAGGGCCCTGTTCAGGGCTGGTAAGGTAAAAGAGCTTGTAACTTTTTTAATTTAGAATAGGGTAGGGAATTTTTTATTTTGGGGGGCTTTGTTATTTTATTAGGGGGCTTAGAGTAGGTGTAATTAGTTTAAAATTGTTGTAATATTTTTCTTATGTTTGTAAATATTTTTTTATTTTTTGTAACTTAGTTCTTTTTTATTTTTTGTACTTTAGCTAGTTTATTTAATTGTATTTATTTGTAGGAATTGTGTTTAATTAATTTATTGATAGTGTAGTGTTAGGTTAATTGTAGGTAATTGTAGGTATTTTATTTAATTAATTTATTGATAGGGTAGTGTTAGGTTTAATTATATCTTAGGTTAGGATTTATTTTACAGGTAAATTTGTTATTATTTTAACTAGGTAACTATTTAATAGCTATTGTACCTGGTTAAAATAATTACAAAGTTGCCTGTAAAATAAATATTAATCCTAAAATAGCTATAATATAATTATAATTTATATTGTAGCTATATTAGGATTTATTTTACAGGTAAGTATTTAGCTTTAAATAGGAATCATTTATTTAATAAGAGTTAATTTATTTCGTTAGATGTAAATTATATTTAAGTTAGGGGGGTGTTAGTGTTAGGGTTAGACTTAGCTTTAGGGGTTAATCCATTTATTAGAATAGCGGTGAGCTCCGGTCGTCAGATTAGGGGTTAATAATTGAAGTTAGGTGTCGGCGATGTTAGGGAGGGCAGATTAGGGGTTAATACTATTTATGATAGGGTTAGTGAGGCGGATTAGGGGTTAATAACTTTATTATAGTAGCGCTCAGGTCCGCTCGGCAGATTAGGGGTTAATAAGTGTAGGCAGGTGTCGGCGACGTTGTGGGGGGCAGATTAGGGGTTAATAAATATAATATAGGGGTCGGCGGTGTTAGGGGCAGCAGATTAGGGGTACATAGGGATAACGTAGGTTGCGGCGGTTTACGGAGCGGCAGATTAGGGGTTAAAAAAAAAATGCAGGGGTCAGCGATAGCGGGGGCGGCAGATTAGGGGTTAATAAGTGTAAGGTTAGGGGTGTTTAGACTCGGGGTACATGTTAGAGTGTTAGGTGCAGACGTAGGAAGTGTTTACCCATAGGAAACAATGGGGCTGCGTTAGGAGCTGAACGCTGCTTTTTTGCAGGTGTTAGGTTTTTTTTTCAGCTCAAACAGTCCCATTGTTTCCTATGGGAGAATCGTGCACGAGCACGTTTTTGAGGCTGGCCGCGTCCGTAAGCAACTCTGGTATCGAGAGTTGCATTTGCGGTCAAAATGCTCTACGCTCCTTTTTTGGAGCCTAACGCAGCATTTGTTTGAACTCTCGATACCAGAGTTAATTTTATGGTGCGGCCAGAAAAAAGCCCGCGGAGCGTTAACAGCCCTTTTACCGCCAAACTCCAAATCTAGGCCATAGTGAAGCAAATCTTTGAATCAATCTTATTCAGCTTATTAATAAAGTCAGTCAGACTCTGCATATCTCCTGTCCATATTAGGAACAAATCATCAATGTACCTACAGTACATCCCAATGAACTGTGAATATAGTGGATCACTCAGGATGAGTCTCTTCTCATAATCATACATAAACATATTAGCGAATGAAGGCGCTACATTTGAACCCATTGCGGTTCCCATTAGTTGCATATAATAATCTTTCTCAAATTTAAAATAATTGTTGTTAACAATAAATCTTAGTAGTTTCTGCATATAGATAACATCAGGTCCATCATATTTCTCACTTAAGGTAACCAAATCAACCACTATCTTAATTCCCTCTTCAATGGGGATATTGGTATATAAGCTAGACACATCTAGCGTAACTAATATAATATCCTGAAAAGTGTCTAAAGATACCTCATTTAACAGTCTCAAAAAATGACCAGTATCCTTTACAACAGTATCCACAGGGCTGAATATAATGGTCTATATATTGAGCTAGAGGCTGCATTATTGAACCCCTAGCCTAGAGATGATGGGCCGACCTGGGGGATTAACAGGATCCTTATGTACTTTCAGAATACAGTAAAGGATAGGTCTAATAGGATGTTTTTGTGTAAGAAATGATGCTGTGTCTTCATCAAAGTATCCTACATTTAACCCCTCACCAATGAGTTTGCACGCCTCTTTCTGAATAGTTAATGTGGGGTCAACCAACAATTTCTCATAAACATTTATATCCTGTAATTGTGATTACACCTCATTCCTATATTTGTCATAATCAAGAACCATAATCCCTCCTCCCTTGTCTGCCCCCCTAATTACAATGTCAGTATTATTCTGTAGGTCACGAAGGGCCTTGCTTCATCTTTGCTTAAATTCAAATAACATATTTTATCAAAATCTTTAGCACTCTGTTTAACCAAATGTGACAACACTGGGGTTAGTACTGATGAAATCCATAGTACTTTTCAACTTAAATTTAGGACTTAAATTATGTAAGGTATGCCCAAATTTTTCTTTGATACTAATTAACCTCTGCATTTTATATAATTCAATATCTATCTCTAAGGCACTAGGTTTATAGGCTGGAATAAAGCTTTAGCCAATAAGAACTCCTCAGCTTTGGTTAAAATATGCCTACTTAAATTGTATACTACCTTTTGTTCCCCCTTCTGTTGGCAGTTCTTAGTCTTGTGTTTGCTGCCGCCCCTTTTGGTTGACCTACTATGTTTTCAAAGTGGTGCAGGAGAAAAGTTAAAATAATTGTTTCAGACCCTGTAGTAAGAGAATTAAGAGAAAGAGAAATGATGGATACATTTTTGGCTAGAGGGTACCAGCAGGCGTGTCTCAATAGGGCTAAAGTTATTATTACACAAGAACCCTGTGGCACTAATCCCAATGATGGACTTCCCTCATGTGTTTTCTCACCTAGATACAATCTACAGTCTTTAAATATGAAAAAGGCAATTCACAAGAATTGGCACCTACTACAGAGTGACCCATTAGTCAATAAAAAGTTAGGTCAACGCCCACTTGTGGGTTTCAAAAGGGGCAGAAACCTTAAGGACCTGTTGGTCAAAAATTACCAGATTGGCAGTTATATACATAAGTCCATACATAAGGGGATTGTTGCTTTATGTTATTTTAACTTATCCACTATTAGATTAATGTCTGTTGTGGAAGTATCTTTATTTCATTATTTATAACCAGCCAATGCATAGTTATGGCATCTTGCCTCTTCCACATGCATAATTGAGTATAATGTTTTCATACTATTGTGGACGGGCTGAGTAAGCTCATACTTATTTTTTAAAAAAAAGGTATAGGCCGGTAAGCTTGTATAGAAATTAAGATAGCGCTATCAGCTACCTTAAAATATACAGGGTTATAACTGCCATTACCTAAGACAGTCCAAGGTATAGACCGGTATTGCAAACAACTAACCCGCTAATACAATTTAGGAGTAACTTAACAATTACACATACTGCCAGTATTTTTGAGCGCAGCAAGTTATGTGGAACAACCTAGAATACGTTACAGCACTCCATTGATGCAAGGTATAGGCCGGTAACGATAGCATCTAATAGCGTATTAAGGTATAAGCCAGCATTGCTATACAAAGGTATAGGCCGGTAACGATAGCATCCAATAGCGTATTAAGGTATAAGCCAGTAACTTTACACTAAGGTATAGGCCGGTAACCAAAGCATCTGATAGCGCATTTAAGGTATAATCCAGTAGCTTTATATAAAGGTATAGGCCGGTAACGAGAGCATCCAATAGCATACTAAAGTACAAGCCTGTAACTTTATACAAAACCGAAACAACCTTGAACAGGTGAAAGTAACCAGCCAATGTAAGGTGTAGACCGGTAACAATAACTTTATCTGTTTTATAAAGGTATAGGCCGGTAATCTAATTTATATAACCTTAAGAGCAATCAAAAGTTATAGGCTGATACCCTCCAAACATTACCCAGTCCTGTGACGGTATAGGCTGGTAATTGCAAAACAAATATAACTCAAGTAAGAACCTTACTGACAAGATCCAAGCTACAATATCTAAAAGGGGCAGACAAATAATTACCAGTATAAATTCAATACTGCAGTAATATCTATAGAGAAAATCTAAACAATTTATGTTTTAAAAAACCCCTGAATTAATGTTATAAGAGAATATGTATATACAACTATAGGGATACCTAAAAGCATTTAACTAATAATTTCCAGTAAAGACCTTATACTATAGTAATATCGCAAAAGAGAATTCGAGTACTGTTGAAATTAAAAAACTGGAATATATGCTTAATTGTGTTTACACATATAACGATTGAATAAGTTCCATGACTTATTAGAACCCTCAAACAGTTAGTAACAGCAAATATATTTCCCATGAAACTCAAAAAATTTGTTGAGTATTCAACTAGAGCTCTAATTCATATAAATTTAGCAGTCTCAAGGAGACAGATTGTTGTTATATGCATCCCAAAAAGGTAAACGATCTATATTGATACCAGGTTTATAACATTTTAATAATTACTATAAACTATAGAACATAACTATAGAATTTGAACGTGGAAATTTCAAATATAAACGTTACTTTCTAATATCAGCAGTGCCATAGAATATAAGCATAGAAGCTGTGAGTCAGTAAAACATTAGAAGAAACACCATATCCACTATAACGATTTATCTAGAATGGTAATCTACCCATTCAATATATATACAGGATTGTGACAGGCACGTTATAATTGAAATGCAAACAAATATACTAATGTTATAAGAAATGTAATACTGCAAGAGGCAAGAAATTTGAATATTCACACAATATCAAGGCAAGTCCTGTACCCAATAAGAGTTTTTGACTCAGTAATATTGCCAACCTCAAAGAATGGTTATTTTAACCAAATGAATTATAAAAATCACAAGTCATAACATTGGCAAGAAAGCGACCAGTCTAGCACAAGCCTGGTATCCCTACCATATAAACAACAGGAGCCACCCTTAATGGCAATCTTATATCTAGGTACCTTTGATATAATAACCTTTTACTGGTAATCTGTCTATACCCACAACGCAGCTTACTCACCATCCCCGTCACACCAGAGATAGTGTTATAAATAGTGAATCGGACTCTAGTAGTAGATACTAATTTTAAATGTCTTGTTTGTTTGTGTATATATTATTTTAATGATTTCTATTAAAGGTTTAATTTTAATTTATCTTCTCTAGTACTCCACCCTGCCAGTCTCAGATTATCTATCACTTCTAACACATACGCAGGAATGTGAGTGCTATACAGGTGTACACTAATATCAGTCTTGCACTGATCTGCTCTACCAATGATGGACTTCCCTCATGTGTTTTCTCACCTAGATACAATCTACAGTCTTTAAATATGAAAAAGGCAATTCACAAGAATTGGCACCTACTACAGAGTGACCCATTAGTCAATAAAAAGTTAGGTCAACGCCCACTTGTGGGTTTCAAAAGGGGCAGAAACCTTAAGGACCTGTTGGTAAAGGTATGTTGGTGAAACGGAGCGCCCCCTAATGGACAGAATTGCAAATCATAAATCTACAATCAGACAGGCCTTAAAAAATTCAAAAAGTGACCACCCGGTTGCCTTACATTTTTTGGAAGCTAACCATGGTGTGGCTGACCTGAGGTGTATGCCCATAGATCAGATTAAATGCCATCCAAGAGGGGGCGACACTAAAAAACAGTTACTCTGTAGGGAGGTGGAGTGGATATATTGCCTACAAACAATGGCCCCGTGGGGGTTAAATAAACAAGTAAAATTATCATGTTTTCTCTCTGAGAGAAAGAGATCCACTTTTTCACTACGTTTTGCTGTATTTGAAGTGAGATTAAATATGTATGCTTAGGAGCATAATACTGAGTAAATAATTTTTTCAATGCTTGTGCCACTTCCATTTATATTATGTTTAGGTTTAGACTTTTGTAATAGATTTGTAAGTGTCTGTCACTCTCTGATCCGGCTCTAGATTTATCTTTTGGTAAAAAAAATAATGTTTTCATTTTTTAATTTTTTTAGTTGCAAGTATATTTTTATTTTGCTGCAGGTAGTGTTCACTTTTTTCTGCTTGCTGGTTGTCAGGGCGATAGTTACGCCTTGCTGCTCTGATTGGCTTGTTGTTTGGCCTGGGAGCCTTAAAGTCTTTGGTTAATGAAGGGGTAGTATGTGATAGCCGGACCCAGATCAGGTATGACATCACTTCCTGTTTGATGATTTGCTCTGTGTTTCCATGTGTGACGTAAATATGTAAGTAGAACTTTTTGTGATTACCTGTGTACTGTTTTGTCAGATTTGTACCCTTGACAAAGTTCCAATGTGAGGACCGAAACAGGAATACCGGATTGTACCGGATAATAAAGAATTTATTCAAATTAAGCAAGAGTGCCTGGTTTACTATACAGTGTGTCTATTTCTATGGACTGAGCACCTGCGGATTTGCAAAGCAAGGGAGTGCAATGGTTTGAGATATATATATATACTTATATAGAGGTATAGACATATATTCTATCTATTTAGAAATACAACAGACTGAGACTGACCCTGGAATCTGGGGCTGACCGAGTGTGACAGGACGGGACGGGGCCGACAGGGAGGTTTGCGGGCGCGGGTGTGATGTGGGTGGGTGCTGGGCGGGGCCGTGAGGACGTGATAGAGCTCAAAAGAGGGGGCATAGAGAGATCAAAAGACGGGGGATAGAGAGAGCTAAAGAGAGGGAGAGAGACAGCAAAAGAGAGGGGGTGGAAGAGCAAAAGAAAGGGGGAGATAGACCAAAAGAGAGGGAGAGAGCAAAAGAGAGGTGAGAGAGCTCAAAAGAGAGGGGGGAACGCAAAAGAGAGGGGAGAGAGAGCAAAAGAGAGGGGAAAAGAGAGAGCAAAAGAAAGGGGAGAGAGAGCAAAAGAGGGGGGAGAGCAAAAGAGTGGGGAGAGTGAGCAAAAGAGGGGGGGAGAGTGAGCAAAAGAGGGGGAAAGAGCAAAATAGAGGGGGGAGAGAGAGCAGAAGAGAGGGGGGGGAGAGAGAGCAAAAGAGAGGGGAGAGAGAGAGCAAAAGAGAGGGGGGAGAGAGAGAGCAAAAGAGAGGAGGGATAGAGGGAGAGCAAAGGGTGGAACTGCTGTACTGAAAAAAATGGCCCGTGTACACAGGCTTTAGGACTAGTATATATATATATATATATATATATATATATATACACACCTTTTAAAAACCTGAAGTGCTTATCCTGATATCTGACTGAAGAGGAATCGGCTAGGGCGGCAGATTTGGGGGCACTTGATGGGTATCAGTCAGCTGGTAGGCAGGTCTCTAGTGATCGTAGTTATTTTGCTGAGCTTTAAGCTTTAATAATACTTGCAATGTGAATCATTCTGCACACTACAAACGAGTTAGGGATGCTCTTGTGTAATCTGGAGTGTCCTGTATTTTGCATATGTGGGTATGGAGGAAAAAACTCTTGATCGTTCCACCACTAATATGGAGGATGGTCATGTGTCCTCCGATCCTCGAAAGTCACAAGATGAGGCGTTGTCATTCAGCAGCTAGCATACCTTGCTCCTTTAGCGGGTATTGGAGTATCAATATGGCATGCCCGAAGTGCCTGCATGTGCAGCTGGATGTGGTGAATCAGACCTAGGAATGGCAGCATGAAACATGGTGGAGCCAGACATCTGGGGTAAGACAGCACAACATTTTCTTTAATTAAATTTCTCGCTGTTTAGGTGAAGCGGCTTCCCCACTCAATTGTGTGAGACCCCTTTTTCCCTCTATGCCATATGAGAGTCTCCTTCTGCTGCCTGTCAAGGTTGGGCCCCATATTTTGCTTGTTGGCAACATTGTTGCAGCCTATTTCCCCCTTGGTATTATTGTAGAAAGATCCCCTTTCTCTTTTTTTATGTTAAGAAGGAGGCATTCTCTCCTTCCCTGTCACAGAAGTGTGAACTCCTTTTCTTTCTTTCCTGTCATAGTAGATACGACCATTTTCACTAACCTGTCAAAAAAACATAATTTATGCTTACCTGATAAATTCCTTTCTTCTGTAGTGTGATCAGTCCACGGGTCATCATTACTTCTGGGATATTACTCCTCCCCAACAGGAAGTGCAAGAGGATTCACCCAGCAGAGCTGCATATAGCTCCTCCCCTCTACGTCACCCCCAGTCATTCGACCAAGGACCAACGAGAAAGGGGAAACCAAGGGTGTAGTGGTGACTGGAGTATAATTTAAAAAATAATTACCTGCCATAAAAACAGGGCGGGCCGTGGACTGATCACACTACAGAAGAAAGGAATTTATCAGGTAAGCATAAATTATGTTTTCTTCTGTTAAGTGTGATCAGTCCACGGGTCATCATTACTTCTGGGATACCAATACCAAAGCAAAAGTACACGGATGACGGGAGGGATAGGCAGGCTCTTTATACAGAAGGAACCACTGCCTGAAGAACCTTTCTCCCAAAAAAAGCCTCCGAGGAAGCAAAAGTGTCAAATTTGGAAAATTTGGAAAAAGTATGGAGCGAAGACCAAGTTGCAGCCTTGCAAATCTGTTCAACAGAGGCCTCATTCTTGAAGGCCCAAGTGGAAGCCACAGCTCTAGTAGAATGGGCTGTAATTCTTTCAGGAGGCTGCTGTCCAGCAGTCTCATAAGCTAAACGTATTATACTACGAAGCCAAAAGGAAAGAGAGGTAGCAGAAGCCTTTTGACCTCTTCTCTGACCAGAGTACATGACAAACAGAGAAGACGTTTGTCGAAATTCCTTAGTTGCCTGTAAGTAAAATTTTAGGGCACGAACTACGACCAGATTGTGTAGTAGACGTTCCTTCTTCGAAGAAGGATTTGGACACAAAGAAGGAACAACAATCTCTTGATTGATATTCCTGTTAGTGACTACCTTAGGTAAGAACCCAGGTTTAGTACGCAGAACTACCTTATCCGAATGAAAAATCAAATAAGGAGAATCACAATGTAAGGCTGATAACTCAGAGACTCTTCGAGCCGAGGAAATAGCCATTAAAAATAGAACTTTCCAAGATAACAACTTTATATCAATGGAATGGAGGGGTTCAAACGGAACGCCCTGTAAAACGTTAAGAACAAGGTTTAAACTCCATGGCGGAGCAACAGTTTTAAACACAGGCTTAATCCTCGCCAAAGCCTGACAAAAAGCCTGAACGTCTGGCGCTTCTGACAGACGTTTGTGTAACAGAATAGACAGAGCTGAGATCTGTCCCTTTAATGAACTAGCAGATAAACCCTTTTCTAAACCTTCTTGTAGAAAAGACAATATCCTAGGAATCCTAACCTTACTCCAAGAGTAACCTTTGGATTCACACCAATATAGGTATTTACGCCATATTTTATGGTAAATCTTTCTGGTAACAGGCTTCCTAGCCTGTATTAAGGTGTCAATAACTGACTCAGAAAACCCACGTCTTGATAAAATCAAACGTTCAATTTCCAAGCAGTCAGCTTCAGAGAAGTTAGATTTTGATGTTTGAAAGGACCCTGTATCAGGAGGTCCTGTCTCAGAGGTAGAGACCAAGGTGGACAGGATGACATGTCCACCAGGTCTGCATACCAAGTCCTGCGTGGCCATGCAGGTGCTATTAGAATCACTGAAGCTCTCTCCTGTTTGATTCTGGCAATCAATCGAGGAAGCATCGGGAAGGGTGGAAACACATAAGCCATCCTGAAGTCCCAAGGTGCTGTCAGGGCATCTATTAGGACTGCTCCTGGATCCCTGGATCTGGACCCGTAACGAGGAAGCTTGGCGTTCTGTCGAGACGCCATGAGATCTATCTCTGGTTTGCCCCAACGTCGAAGTATTTGGGCAAAGACCTCCGGATGAAGTTCCCACTCCCCCGGATGAAAAGTCTGACGACTTAAGAAATCCGCCTCCCAGTTCTCCACTCCCGGGATGTGGATTGCTGACAGGTGGCAAGAGTGAGACTCTGCCCAGCGAATTATCTTTGATACTTCCATCATTGCTAGGGAGCTTCTTGTCCCTCCCTGATGGTTGATGTAAGCTACAGTCGTGATGTTGTCCGACTGAAACCTGATGAACCCCCGAGTTGTCAACTGGGGCCAAGCCAGGAGGGCATTGAGAACTGCTCTCAATTCCAGAATGTTTATTGGCAGGAGACTCTCCTCCTGACTCCATTGTCCCTGAGCCTTCAGAGAATTCCAGACGGCACCCCAACCTAGAAGGCTGGCGTCTGTTGTTACAATTGTCCAGTCTGGTCTGCTGAATGGCATCCCCCTGGACAGATGTGGCCGAGAAAGCCACCATAGAAGAGAATTTCTGGTCTCTTGATCCAGATTCAGAGAAGGGGACAAGTCTGAGTAATCCCCATTCCACTGACTTAGCATGCATAGTTGCAGTGGTCTGAGGTGTAAGCGAGCAAATGGCACTATGTCCATTGCCGCTACCATTAAGCCGATCACCTCCATGCATTGAGCCACTGACGGGTGTTGAATGGAATGAAGGGTGCGGCAAGCACTTTGAAGTCTTGTTAACCTGTCCTCTGTCAGGTAAATCTTCATTTCTACAGAATCTATAAGAGTCCCCAGGAAGGGAACTCTTGTGAGTGGAACGAGTGAACTTTTCTTTTCGTTCACCTTCCATCCATGTGACCTTAGAAAAGCCAGTACTAACTCTGTATGAGACTTGGCAGTTTGAAAGCTTGAAGCTTGTATCAGAATGTCGTCTAGGTACGGGGCTACCGAAATTCCCCGCGGTCTTAGTACCGCCAGAAGAGCACCTAGAACCTTTGTGAAGATTCTTGGAGCTGTAGCCAATCCGAATGGAAGAGCTACAAACTGGTAATGCCTGTCTAGAAAGGCAAACCTTAGATACCGGTAATGATCTTTGTGAATCGGTATGTGAAGATAAGCATCCTTTAAATCCACTGTGGTCATGTACTGACCTTATTGGATCATGGGTAAAATTGTTCGAATAGTCTCCATTTTGAAAGATGGAACTCCTAGGAATTTGTTTAGGATCTTTAAATCCAGGATTGGTCTGAAAGTTCCCTCTTTTTTGGGAACCACAAACAGATTTGAGTAAAACCCTTGTCCATGTTCCGACCGTGGAACTGGATGGATTACTCCCATTAACAATAGTTCTTGTATGCAGCGTAGAAACGCTTCTTTCTTTGTTTGGTTTGTTGACAACCTTGACAGATGAAATCTCTCTCTTGGAGGAGAGTATTTGAAGTCCAGAAGGTATCCCTGAGATATTATCTCTAGCGCCCAGGGATCCTGGACATCTCTTGCCCAAGCCTGGGCGAAGAGAGAAAGTCTGCCCCCCACTAGATCCGATGCCGGATCGGGGGCCCTCAATTCATGCTGTTTTAGGGGCAGCAGCAGGTTTCCTGGCCTGCTTGCCCTTGTTCCAGGACTGGTTAGGTCTCCAGCCTTGTCTGTAGCGAGCACCAGATCCTTCTTGTTTTGGAGCAGTGGAAGTTGATGCTGCTCCTGCTTTGAAATTCCGAAAGGAACGAAAATTAGACTGTCTAGCCTTAGGTTTGGCTTTGTCTTGAGGTAGGGCGTGGCCCTTACCTCCTGTAATGTCAGCGATAATTTCTTTCAAACCGGGCCCAAATAAGGTCTGCCCCTTGAAAGGTATATTAAGTAATTTGGACTTAGAAGTTACATCAGCTGATCAGGATTTTAGCCACAGTGCTCTGCGCGCCTGGATGGCGAATCCGGAATTCTTAGCCGTAAGTTTAGTTAAATGTACTACGGCTTCCGAAATAAATGAATTAGCTAGCTTAAGTATTCTAAGCCTGTCCGAAATGTCGTCCAGCGTAGCTGAACTAAGGTTCTCTTCTAGAGACTCAATCCAGAATGCTGCTGCAGCCGAGATCGGCGCAATGCATGCAAGGGGTTGCAATATAAAACCTTGTTGAACAAACATTTTCTTAAGGTAACCCTCTAACTTTTTATCCATTGGGTCTGAAAAGGCACAGCTATCCTCTACCGGGATAGTGGTACGCTTAGCTAAAGTAGAAACTGCTCCCTCCACCTTAGGGACCGTTTGCCATAAGTCCCGTGTGGTGGTGTCTATTGGAAACATCTTTCTAAATATCGGAGGGGGTGAGAACGGCACACCGGGTCTATCCCACTCCTTAGTAATAATTTCAGTTAGTCTCTTAGGTATAGGAAAAACGTCAGTACTTGTTGGTACAGCAAAATATTTATCCAACCTACACAATTTCTCTGGTATTGCAACTGTGTTACAATCATTCAGGGCCGCTAACACCTCCCCTAGTAATACACAGAGGTTTTCCAGCTTAAATTTAAAATTTGAAATATCTGAATCCAATCTGTTTGGATCAGAAACGTCAGCCGCAGAATGAAGCTCTCCGTCCTCATGTTCTGCAAGTTGTGACGCAGTATCTGACATGGCCCTAGCATTATCAGCGCACTCTGTTCTCACCCCAGAGTGATCACGCTTGCCTCTTAGTTCTGGTAATTTAGCCAAAACCTCAGTCATAACAGTAGCCATATCTTGTAATGTTATTTGTAATGGCCGCCCAGATGTACTGGGCGCCACCATATCGCGCACCTCCCGAGCGGGAGATGCAGGTACTGTCACGTGAGGCGAGTTAGTCGGCATAACTCTCCCCTCGTTGTTTGGTGAAATTTGTTCAATTTGTACAGATTGACTTTTATTTAAAGTAGCATCAATACAGTTAGTACATAGATTTCTATTGGGCTCCACTTTGGCGTTAGCACAAATAGTACAGGTCTCATCCTCTGAATCAGACATGTTTAACACACTAGCAATAAACTTGCAACTTGGAAATATTAATCAAGTAAAATACAATGAAAAAACGTACAGTGCTTAAGAAGCACTGAAAGATATATAACAGTTGAAATCAATAAACTTTGTAAAACAAACACAATTTAGCAAAGGCTTGTTCCCATTAGCAAAGAATAACTAACCCTGATGGCATAAAAAAGTTAAAGAATAAACGTTTTTTATCACAGTCAACTACAATCTCACAGCTCTGTTAGATTACTTCCCTCAAACAAGCTTTGAAGACCCCTGAGTTCTGTAGAGATAAACCGGAACATGCAGGAAAAAACAATGAGCTTCTGACTGAAATTTTTGATGCGTAGCAAAAGCGCCAAAAAAAGGTCCCTCCCCCTCACACACAACAGTGAGAGAGATCAGCAACTGTCATAATTAGATTAAGCAACTGCCAAGTGGAAAAATAGTGCCCAAACATTTTATTCACCCAGTACCTCAGAAAATGAAAACGATTTTACATTCCAGCAAAAACGTTTAACATAAATTAAGAGTTATTAAAAAGCCTGTTGCTTTGCAATTAGGCTAAAGTCTTAAATACACAATGTAAAATATACATACATGATATTATGTCGGTATGGCAGGATTTTCTCATCAATTCCATTGTCAGAAAATAAAAACTGCTACATACCTCTTTGCAGATTAAACTGCCCGCTGTCCCCTGATCTGAAGTTTACCTCTCCTCAGATGGCCGAGAAACAGCAATATGATCTTAACAACTCCGGCTAAAATCATAGTAAAAACTCTCTCTTCTTCAAACTCTACCAGAGAAGGAATAACACACTCCGGTGCTATTAAAAAATAACAAACTTTTGATTGAAGAAATAAAACTAAATAAAATTACCATAGTCCTCTCACACATCCTATCTAGTCGTTGGGTGCAAGAGAATGACTGGGGGTGACGTAGAGGGGAGGAGCTATATGCAGCTCTGCTGGGTGAATCCTCTTGCACTTCCTGTTGGGGAGGAGTAATATCCCAGAAGTAATGATGACCCGTGGACTGATCACACTTAACAGAAGAAAAGGAAGCTCTCTTATCATCGTCCCATTTTGCTGTAATAGGAGCAAAGTCTATCCCCATCTTATTGTCACAGGCTCTCTTGTATCCCAGTTTTACTATCATTAGATTGGATTCCATTTTTCCCACCTCTGAGGGATTGGTAGTTATCTTTTGTCAGTGGTCTTTTTTCCGCTTTTGAGTCTAAGGCACTTTCCTCCTGCCTTTTTATCACTATTTTTTTAAATACATTTTTATTAGTGTTTCTTTCGACTCCCTCCAGGTAAGGAATTTACCCTCTTTTGTGTCTCAAATAAAAAAAAAGTAATGTTACATCATGACCAAAAAAATATTATTGTCAAAACAGGCCTAAAACTTGCTGGGTGGGAAATTTGAGTGCCTAGGGCAGCGCAAAACCTAAATAGGCCGCTGTCCTCTGTTCAAATCTCTAACTGTAATTAAGACACTTTCAAGGTAGGGTTAAGCTGGACTTAGTTTGTGCTGACTAATTTTATGTTCAATGTTCTGCACACTGTTATATTCAAGTTTGCTAGCACCGTATTAATATTATTCATACAAATTGCCTCTATGAAACCTTCTGGCTGATTTATGTTCAGCAGTCAGCACTTGTAAGTAATAATTACCCCTTCATATCAGGTGCACACATTAAGTTTCTGAAATTCTTTGAGAATCCCTCAATATCGTAGCTGACTTCTGCAATGCTATTTTGTTTGGCTAAATTATTACTTTGTCTGTTTTTCCCACTGAGTTATTTTACCCGCTATTCATGTGTAACTCCTGCATATCAGAGTAATCTCCAATCACCAATCTACCATTTGTTTGTGATTTCTTCACTTACATATATTATTAGCAACAGTAAAGTTTACATCATAGAGCAGCAGGCAGCTCACCATTGGGTATACAAGTCTCCACAAGTATCTATTTAATGATAAAGTAAGTCATTCTTTACTGCCAATCTATATTCTCAATATTATATGGGGCTACAGCTAACACTACTAGACTAGCATTATGTTGACATTTTTATGTATTTAAGCAATTTCCCATCCCTGCTCCTGCCCAATACATAATACTTTTGCCTGGGGGGATTGTGTTGGGGTGTCCCTCTTTCCAATTTGGAAATGTTGAGATGAGTGGCGCAATGTAGTGGCAGGAGCAGCGGAAACAAGAGGCCTTGGTGTGGCGGTGATCTGGCGGTCTCCATATGGTCCAAGTTGGGAGCAAGAAACTTATTGTGAGCACACATTTATTTATTAATAAGATGCTGTACTGTTTAATGCATTTTTTATTGAGAAATGTATGTTTAACAGTTTTGTTTTTTGAAATTGCGATTAATACGCAATCACGATATTTCATGGCAAAATCGCAATATTCATTTTTTCCCCATATTGCCCAGCCCTAACATACGCATATACATACACACAAAGGGGTAGATTTATTAAAAGTCGAACGGACAAGATCCGCTACAGCAGATCATGTCCACCCGACATTGCTAAATGACGACAGGATACACTGTCAGCATTTATCATTGCATAAGCATTTCTTGTGAAATGCTTGTGCAACCCCGCCCCCTGCACATTCGTGGCCAATCGGCCGCTTGCAGGGGTGTCAATCATCCCCATTGCATCTGATCAGGATGATTGCTTTCCGCCACCTAAGATGTGGCAGACTAGTTAAGGAGCAGCGGTCTTATGCCTGCTGCATCTTTTGTTTCCGTAGACCTAGCCCATACTGTATACACATTTGAGCCCTTCCCATTCAAACACTTTGTTGTATACCTATTACCATATCACATTAAAACACTTTTAAACATTTATTTCAATGTTGATATCAAGGGTGCACTCCACTTGTAATCTAGGTCAGAACCTTTTGTTTAACATAGAAATACAACACAACTGTTTTAGCTATACTACTTACGCTAACTTTTCAATGACACAGTTTGAATCCATCAGGACTTTGCTCAGTATAAGTCCAGATATTTCCGTCAGATGGTTGCCACCGATCCTATAAAAGATGTGTTCTTTAGCAAACATATGAAAAAAACAAGGCACAGATTTCAGATGATTTATTGTGGGGTTTTCTAACTCAAACCCATTCCAGTCTATTTGTGAAGCTCAAAATAACTCAGTTACATATTGGTTTTCAAATTTGTTTAGCCCCTACACCTTTCATGGAGAAAATTCAACACGACTATCCTAGTCAGTCGGTTTCTGCCAAAGAACATCCCAATATGTGTTCAGCAACATCTCCTGAGTACAGTGATACCACCCATGTATAGGTGTGTTGGGGTCTCTGGGGGCTAAAAGGCCTTATTTCTCCAACATAGGTGTGTCCGGTCCACGGCGTCATCCTTACTTGTGGGATATTCTCTTCCCCAACAGGAAATGGCAAAGAGCCCAGCAAAGCTGGTCACATGATCCCTCCTAGGCTCCGCCTACCCCAGTCATTCTCTTTGCCGTTGCACAGGCAACATCTCCACGGAGATGGCTTAGAGTTTTTTGGTGTTTAAATGTAGTTTTTATTCTTCAATCAAGAGTTTGTTATTTTAAAATAGTGCTGGTATGTACTATTTACTCTGAAACAGAAAAGAGATGAAGATTTCTGTTTGTAAGAGGAAGATGATTTTAGCAACCGTTACTAAAATCGATGGCTGTTTCCACACAGGACTGTTGAGATGAAGTAACTTCAGTTGGGGGAAACAGTGGGCAGACTTTGCTGCTTGAGGTATGACACATTTCTAACAAGACTTGCAAGGCATGCAGATGCATGTGTGAGGAGCTAAGAACCACTGAAAAAGCTTATTGAAGGCGTCATTTGGTATCGTATTCCCCTCTGGGCTTGGTTGGGTCTCAGCAAAGCAGATACCAGGGACTGTATAGGGATTAAATGTAAAAACGGCTCCGGTTCCGTTATTTTAAGAGTTAAAGTTTGGTGTGCAATACTTTTAAGGCTTTAAGACACTGTGGTGAAATTTTGGTGAATTTTGAACAATTCCTTCATACTTTTTCACATATTCAGTAATAAAGTGTGTTCAGTTTAAAATTTAAAGTGACAGTAACGGTTTTATTTTAAAACATTTTTTTGGGCTTTGTTATCAAGTTTATGCCTGTTAACATGTCTGAACCATCAGATAGACGATGTTCTGTATGTTTGAAAGCCAAGGTTCCTCCCCATTTAAATATATGTGATGAATGTGACATAGTGTCCAAACAAAGTAGGGACAATGATGCCACTGATAATGATGTTGCCCAAGATGATTCCTCAAGTGAGGGGAGTAAGCATGGTACTGCATCATCCCCTTCTGTGTCTACACCAGTCTTGCCCACACAAGAGGTCCCTAGTACATCTAGTGCGCCAATACTTCTTACTATGCAACAATTAACGGCTGTAATGGATAATTCTATTAAAAACATTTTGTCCAAAATGCCCACTTATCAGAGAAAGCGCAATTGCTCTGTTTTAGATACTGAAGAGCATGAGGACGCTGATGATAATGGTTCTGATATACCCTCACACCAATCTGAAGGGGCCAGGAGGGAGGTTTTGTCTGAGGGAGAAATTTCAGATTCAGGAAAAATTTCTCAACAAGCTGAACCTGATGTTATTACATTTAAATTTAAGTTAGAACATCTCCGAGCTCTGCTTAAGGAGGTGTTATCTACTCTGGATGATTGTGACAATTTGGTCATTCCAGAGAAATTATGTAAAATGGACAAGTTCCTAGAGGTCCCGGTGCCCCCCGATGCTTTTCCTATACCCAAGCGGGTGGCGGACATTGTAAATAAGGAATGGGAAAGGCCCGGCATACCTTTTGTTCCTCCCCCTATATTTAAGAAATTATTTCCTATGGTCGACCCCAGAAAGGACTTATGGCAGACAGTCCCCAAGGTCGAGGGGGCGGTTTCTACTCTAAACAAACGCACTACTATCCCTATAGAAGATAGTTGTGCTTTCAAAGATCCTATGGATAAAAAATTAGAGGGTTTGCTTAAAAAGATGTTTGTTCAGCAAGGTTACCTTCTACAACCAATTTCATGCATTGTTCCTGTCACTACAGCAGCGTGTTTCTGGTTCGAAGAACTAGAAAAGTCGCTCAATAAAGAATCTTCGTATGAGGAGGTTATGGACAGAGTTAAAGCACTTAAATTGGCTAACTCTTTTATCTTAGACGCCACTTTGCAATTAGCTAGATGCTTTGGCTAAAGTCTTGGTCAGCAGATGTGTCCTCCAAGAACAAATTGCTTAACATCCCTTTCAAGGGTAAAACGCTGTTTGGCCCTGACTTGAAAGAGATTATTTCAGACATCACTGGGGGAAAGGGCCACGCCCTTCCTCAGGATAGGTCTTTTAAGGCTAAAAATAAGCCAAATTTTCGTCCCTTTCGCAGAAACGGACCAGCCTCAAATTCTACACCCCCTAAGCAAGAGGGTAATAGTTCTCAAACCAAACCAGCCTGGAGACCGATGCAAGGCTGGAACAAGGGTAAGCAGGCCAAGAAACCTGCCACTGCTACTAAAACAGCATGAAGTGTTGGCCCCCGATCCGGGACCGGATCTGGTGGGGGGCAGACTCTCTCTCTTTGCTCAGGCTTGGGCAAGAGATGTTCAGGATCCTTGGGCGCTGGAAATAGTTTCTCAAGGTTACCTCCTGGAATTCAAGGAACTGCCCCCAAGGGGAAGGTTCCACAGGTCTCAATTGTCTTCAAACCAAATAAAAAGACAGGCATTCACTCCGTTGGTGGCTGACCCTGGACAACCTGTCACAGGGAATGAGCTTCCGCAGACCAGAGTGGGTCATTGTCACGACCGACGCCAGTCTGGTGGGCTGGGGCGCGGTCTGGGAACCCCTGAAAGCTCAGGGTCTATGGTCTCGGGAAGAATCTCTTCTCCCGATAAACATTCTGGAACTGAGAGCGATATTCAATGCTCTCAAAGCTTGGCCTCAACTAGCAAAGGCCAAATTCATAAGGTTTCAATCAGAAAACATGACGACTGTTGCATATATCAACCATCAGGGGGGAACAAGGAGTTCCCTGGCGATGGAAGAAGTGACCAAAATAATCCAATGGGCGGAGAATCACTCCTGCCACTTGTCTGCAATCCACATCCCAGGAGTGGAAAATTGGGAAGCGGATTTTCTGAGTCGTCAGACTTTCCATCCGGGGGAGTGGGAACTCCATCCGGAAATCTTTGCCCAAATAACTCAATTATGGGGCATTCCAGACATGGATCTGATGGCGTCTCGTCAGAACTTCAAGGTTCCTTGCTACGGGTCCAGATCCAGGGATCCCAAGGCGACTCTAGTAGATGCACTAGTAGCACCTTGGACCTTCAACCTAGCTTATGTATTCCCACCGTTTCCTCTCATTCCCAGGCTGGTAGCCAGGATCAATCAGGAGAGGGCTTTGGTGATCTTGATAGCTCCTGCGTGGCCACGCAGAACTTGGTATGCAGACCTGGTGAATATGTCATCGGCTCCACCATGGAAGCTACCTTTGAGACAGGACCTTCTTGTTCAAGGTCCATTCGAACATCCGAATCTGGCTTCACTCCAGCTGACTGCTTGGAGATTGAACGCTTGATTTTATCAAAGCGTGGGTTTTCAGATTCTGTCATTGATACTCTTATTCAGGCTAGAAAGCCTGTAACTAGGAAAATTTACCATAAAATATGGAAAAAATATATCTGTTGGTGTGAATCTAAAGGATTCCCATGGAACAAGATAAAAATTCCTAAGATTCTATCCTTTCTACAAGAGGGTTTGGAGAAAGGATTATCTGCAAGTTCTTTGAAGGGACAGATTTCTGATTTATCTGTTTTACTTCACAAAAAGCTGGCGGCTGTGCCAGATGTTCAAGCTTTTGTTCAGGCTCTGGTTAGAATCAAGCCTGTTTACAAACCTTTGACTCCTCCTTGGAGTCTCAATTTAGTTCTTTCAGTTCTTCAAGGGGTTCCGTTTGAACCCTTACATTCCGTAGATATTAAGTTACTATCTTGGAAAGTTTTGTTTTTGGTTGCAATTTCTTCTGCTAGAAGAGTTTCAGAGTTATCTGCTCTGCAGTGCTCTCCTCCTTATCTGGTGTTCCATGCAGATAAGGTGGTTTTGCGTACTAAACCTGGTTTTCTTCCGAAAGTTGTTTCTAACAAAAATATTAACCAGGAGATAGTTGTGCCTTCTTTGTGTCCGAATCCAGTTTCAAAGAAGGAACGTTTGTTGCACAATTTGGATGTAGTTCGTGCTCTAAAATTCTATTTAGAGGCTACAAAGGATTTCAGACAAACATCTTCTTTGTTTGTTGTTTATTCTGGTAAAAGGAGAGGTCAAAAAGCAACTTCTACCTCTCTCTCTTTTTGGCTTAAAAGCATCATCCGATTGGCTTATGAGACTGCCGGACGGCAGCCTCCTGAAAGAATCACAGCTCACTCCACTAGGGCTGTGGCTTCCACATGGGCCTTCAAGAACGAGGCTTCTGTTGATCAGATATGTAAGGCAGCGACTTGGTCTTCACTGCACACTTTTACCAAATTTTACAAATTTGATACTTTTGCTTCTTCGGAGAAAGGTTTTGCAAGCCGTGGTGCCTTCCATCTAGGTGACCTGATTTGCTCCCTCCCATCATCCGTGTCCTAAAGCTTTGGTATTGGTTCCCACAAGTAAGGATGACGCCGTGGACCGGACACACCTATGTTGGAGAAAACAGAATTTATGCTTACCTGATAAATTACTTTCTCCAACGGTGTGTCCGGTCCACGGCCCGCCCTGGTTTTTTAATCAGGTCTGATGAATTATTTTCTCTAACTACAGTCACCACGATATCATATGATTTCTCCTATGCATATTCCTCCTTTACGTCGGTCGAATGACTGGGGTAGGCGGAGCCTAGGAGGGATCATGTGACCAGCTTTGCTGGGCTCTTTGCCATTTCCTGTTGGGGAAGAGAATATCCCACAAGTAAGGATGACGCCGTGGACCGGACACACCGTTGGAGAAAGTAATTTATCAGGTAAGCATAAATTCTGTTTTTTAGGGGGTGCATTCCTATTTGGGACATTTTTGAAGCCTGCCAATGTAATTTACAACCATCAAACCACATATTTTTGAAAAGTAGACACCCTAGGGTATTTTAAAAGCTTAACACTTAACATGTACTTATTCAACCACCAGTCTTTGTCAAACTTTTAGCTAGTATTTTTTTTTTGTGTTATTTTTCACACACATACTTTAGGCATGGCATTCTCGGTTCCTGTTATGTGTTACTGCCAAAGAACACCCCAATATGTGTTCAGCAACATCTCCTGAGTATAGTGATACCACCTATGCATAGGTTTGCTGGCTTGTTTGGGGGGTGCAATGCCAAACTTCTTTTTGGGGGCCTTTTTAAATAACCCAATGTATTTGATTGCCATGAACGTGCATATATTTGAAAAGTTGACACCCCAATGTATTGTATATGGAGTGTTTTGATGCTCTTGATGCAACTCTTTTAGCCAACAAAATTGGAGAAAGTATGTGGTGGTAATTTTTAATTTTTACACACACAGGTTGTTTTCTGCAAGACCCCCTGATTACACCCATGCCCCCCATGCATAGGTTTGACAGGGATTTTGGTAAAATACAGCACCAATTTTAGAACTTATAAAAAATAGAACAGTGAAATGTAAAAATCTGGCACAGTAAAAGTAAAAAACAAACAAACAAAAAAACTTAGTAACAGTAAACGTGACCATAACACCCCCACCAAAAACAAACAAACACAATGGCAAATGTAAAAAATAAATAAAATTGGACCATTGTGTGATACCGCTTGAAGTGGTCCCCAATGCAGAATCCAGGCTGTCCAGGGCAATCAGGGCAGTAAAAGGTGGTGTCCTGCCCCCTCTTGGTATAGACTCTGCATTTTTTTTGAGGATTCTGCTTTGTTGCTCTCTCCCATATCTGCCTGGGGAGCCGGTGCATCTTGGTACAAAATCTTGCAATGAACTGGAGCTGAAACTGTAAAACAGTCAGTTTCATTTCGGGGTTTGCTTTTTTGAACAACAAAAAAGCATTGTGGGTTGCAATCTGCATTAAGTAAATTGCAACCTTTATGTATCAGGCCCTTGTCTTCCGCATAATTAGGTAGGGCTGCAGCAGCTGATCTTCCAGATCAACCCCACCAATATGCAGGTTATAAGCCTTGATGCACACTGTCTTCCTTGTGCTCTCAGCTCTGCCACGAACAGAGACCTCCACAGTCCTCTTGTTGTGGATGGTAGAAAGAAGGTACACATCCTTCTTGTCTCTGTACTTAACTGCCAACAGCTCCTCTTGGCCCAGAGCTGAGGTCTCCCACCTTTGTAGCCGGGTGCGTACAAGTTGCACCTGTGCAGTTCTTTCTAATTGTACCACAAGCTACTGAATTAAAACAATACAGTAGCTTGAACAAAAGGAGGCTGTTGCAGCTGAAGTGCATGACATGTAGAATAATTTCATACCTCTTCCTTGACATACACTGGGAGAAAATGGGGGTAGAACAGATGGGGCTACTGCTCCAGTAGGAGCGGATGGAGGGTTTCTTTATGATGTCCATCAACATAGTCAATGCCCAGAATTTTTTTAATTCTGGCATATTGATGAGGCCCATTGCTGCTTTGCCAAAAAAGAGTCAGGCTTTGCAGCACGGAACTGATGGGCATATACATTAGTTTGGGCGACAATGTTCCCCAATATATCATCGTCCAGAAATACCACTATAAAGTGTTGGGGGTTAAATCCTGTGACATCCACATTGATGCCAGGATTTGCAGTGACGGGTGGGATATCTGGTCTCTGGCGATGAGGCGCTACCCACTCCTCAGCTGCAATGCCAGCTGGAGCAACACGTCTCCTTCTGGCAGGGGGGGCTAGCAGCCACAGATACTTCATTATCAGTTTGACACTGTATCTAGTGATGTAGCTAAGCACCTGGCAGGGTCACAATTACGGTCATAGAAGTGCCTGACTCTGATGCAAGGATGGAATACCCCTCCTCACCACTATATTTCCACTGTGACATGATTTATTTAGTGATCTGTCACACAAAAGAAATTACTAAAAAAAATGAACACACAATTTAAATTTAAATGAACTAATACTAGCTGAATGGCTCTGAAAAGAGCCTTTGGGTCTCACAAAAAAATACTAAAAACCCCTAATGAACCCCTAAAAAAATGCACAGAGCAAAAAAGGGCTGCTGTGCAAGAGCCAATGATTTATAGTGATCACTGGCAAGCTAGGGGTTAATGGCTCTAAAAAGAACCTTTGGGTCTCACAATTTTTAACAAATATTCTACTAGATAAATATCTCTCCCTAAACACAGATCTCTCTCTCTCTCTCTCTCTCACTAAAAAAAAGTGAGGAGAGGGAGGGAGATCCACACTGGTCAGAGGCAATATTTACAAATATTGACATGATCAGACAAATTGTATTTTTTATTATTATAAATTTAATTATAGGGACAAACTTAGATTGGATGACCCTAGCCCTATGATGAGGCAGGCTAGGGAGACCCCCAGAAGCCCCATGATGCACTGGGCAGTGCCAACTTTGATGCTACATGGGGGGGGGGTTATATGGGGCTTTTTATATAAAAAATGTTTTTTTATTTTTTTTATTTAAAAATATAACTTACTGAGTGCCTCGACCCGCCGAGGCACTCAGCACACAGTCAGAGAATCAGAAGCTTGGCCGATGGCTTCCGATGCTCTGCTTGACTGCTCGGCTCAATGTGGAGCAAAACCGGAAGTGATTGCTCCTTGGGAGAGGTCAAAACAGGGCCCGGCAGTCAGGAACAATATTGCAGGATGCCTCAACACCGCTTCCAGCGCTCAGATTACCTGATAGACGTGCCTGGCACGTCCTCGGTCGACAAAGGGGTTAAAGGGCTTTTCCCAAAAGCTATATTTTTCAAATTCAAATTCAACAACTTCAGCAAGTTGAAAACTCATTTTCAACACTTTAGAAAAATTTTAATGTTAAAGTTGTGCATGTTCAGTTCACATTACAATGCAATGTTAAATTGAATTAAAACAAAAATACTGTTAAAATTGCACTGTTATACTTTGAGACTTGTATACAAACTAAATATGATCATCTGTATGCTTAGTAATCGAAAATCATCCCAGTGGCTATACAATCTTTAAACATAGTTCATCTGATGGACTGAAATGAAATGACGACCGTACCACTCTTAGCAATATAGCGTTAGCACTGTGGCGACCTTAAGTTCTAGAACCAAGACACTAGTAGGGTTTATTGTTTGAGGGGACAAGTTCTATCAGTTACATTAGTTTACTTAAATGCATTAAATTAAATAACTATATAACAAGTATATAAAATTGTCTACCATTTGTTTTATTTTTTATTATTGCATTAATTTTTAGTTTTCTATTTTAACAGCCCTGAACAATGGACAAAAAAGATTTGAGGTGTTTCTAGACATATAACTATCCAGAGCCATAACTTTATGTGTCTCGGATGTCTAGAGTGTGTCCACACCCCTGGGAAGCCAATCCACTGCACTGTCAAATGTTGCTGATATCTGTCTATATATACCTCACTAATAAAAAGCATCACTGTTGTAGGCGTCTAAATGTATATAATTATTCTACACTAATAGTTTACAGAGTTATTCCTAACTTACCTGATACATTTGGTGTTCTTCATTATGTTTTGTAATTGAGCTACATCTTCATCTCTCAGCCCACACAGTCGCAGGTCAGTTTCCTCCAAGATGGAGTTTTCCAAGCAGTACTTCAGGGCTTGTATGTCTAAGGCACTCAGTGGGATGTTGCACAAGTTTATAGTTTTTAACCTATCTGATACTGTGCTTGTAACTTGCTCATCATGAAGCTCAAATAAGCAGTGGAAGAGTTTAAGCAGATCCTGGTTTTCCAAATTAATTTTAGATCTGAACCAGTCCACAAGACTCTCTCTGATATTGTTCTTCATCATAGGGCAGTTATTGACCAGACTGTCATAATCAGGGTAATGCAAAAGTCCCATGAGGAACCTGGTGAAGTTATTGAACCTTGCATGGTGTTCATCCACAAGAGGCTGTAAGAGTTTGTTGATTGTATTCCCATTAGCACCGTACCCACATATCCAGGTGTTCAGAAACTCTTTAACATCCTCTCCTGATTGGATTTCCCAGGAGCAGTGTACAGCAGCTAACATGTCCCTTAATAATTCATGCTGGTACTCAATGCATTTATTGCACCGATCGGAAATGGACATGTTGCTATGCCAGGTTTTAATGAGAACATTTTCATATAAATTCCCTTTGATTTTCTCACTTCTAATAAGGTTATCAAAACATAATTCAGATATTTTTTTTAATTCAACTTCAGTAAATTGTTTTTTTTTAATCTTTTTTAAACATTGTTGCAACTGATATATTAACACTCCACTGGCAGTGTAAAATGTATTTAAATTATTTTTTTTACTGTATTGGCTATTCAGGAAATTAATTACAATGCACATTTGAAGAGGCATTTTTGTGAAATATGACAGTTCAGTTTGTTTTATCTTTTCAATTATATATTCTGCTTCCTTGTGTTTTGCTGCGATTGTGTTACAGTAGTTCATAGTCTCTTCATCACTGAAGTCTTGTATGATAAATGACAATGAACAATGTTTTTGTAGTTTACTCATTGACTCCACACAGGACACAATCAGCACATCTGTGTCAGGGAGAAAACGTTTGGTGATAATTTTTGTCACCAGTGACTTTAACTCCAATGATGTATTGATGTCATCAGCTGAGTCTGACGTTTTATCCTCATCACAGTACAGACCATCAATATCATCCAGTATAAGCAGCAAATCACGTGGGTTATTTTGTAGAATTGCAGATGCTGCCTTACACTTCTGATCTAACAGATCTTTCACACTGATTTGTTTCTTGTCACACTGCTTAAGGGATAAATACAAAACACATGTATATGAGAGTTCTCCTCCACTTGCCCATTTCTTTAGAAGCCATTTGCACAGACAAGTCTTTCCTACCCCAGCACCTCCCACAAGAAGCATTCTGTGTGATCTCAGGTTTTTATTCCTAGGGGTAAACAGCTCTTCTGATTTTATTGTATTCTGCTCATCAAAACAGTATTTTTGTTTACTGCCACTTATACAGAAGTTACTTCCTTTTGCAATACGCAGTCGTCTTGCTACGTAGTGGTCATTTGGCAAATTCATTCCATTCCAAATGATATTTTTCTCCTTGGCAATGACTACTGGAAAACAAAATGAAAAGACATAAATAATATATTAACTTTTTAGTTTAATATTAAAGCATTCTGTAATGAATAGCAAGAAGTAAATAGTCACTCATTAGCAGTGATCAACTGTAGATTATTGATGCTAAACACATGGGGGTCGATATATGAAGCAGCGAATGCTGCTTCCGACCCACTCTGCTTCAGTTCTGACTGAAGCGGACGTTAAGAAGCAGCGGTCCTAAGACCGCTGCTCTTGTCTGCAATCAGCCCGTTCACGTATGATCGGGTTTATTGACACCCCCTGCTAGCGGCTGGTGTAATGATAAATTCCGACAGCGTATGCAGAAATCAACCCTATCAAATACGGTTGGGTAAATTGACACCCCCTGCTAGTGGCCGATTGGCCGCAAATCTGCAGGGGGCAGCATTGCACCATCAAAAGAACTGCTGGTGCAATGATAAATGCCAACAGCATATACATCTTATCATGTCTGCTCGCACTATGATAAATCTACCCCAATTAGTCTTTTTTTTATATTTACCTATCAAAACTATATATATATATTTAGTAGACAACCCAAAGTATTGATCTAGGCCCATTTTGGTATATTTCATGCCACCATTTCACCGCCAAATGCGATCAAATTAAAAAAAAAATGTTACATTTTTCACAAACTTTAGGATTCTCACTGAAATTATTTACAAACAGCTTGTGCAATCATGACACAAATGGTTGTAAATGCTTCTCTGGGATCCCCTTTGTTCAGAAATAGCAGACATATTTGTGGCTTTAGCATTGCTTTTTGGTAATTAGAAGGCCGCTAAATGCAGCTGCATACCACGTTTGTATTATGCCCAGCAGTGAAGAGATTAAATAGGTTGCTTGTAGGGTTAATTTTTACAATCCCACCTGACACATCCCATCCCCGTTCCTTCCCTAATCCCTCTCAAATTGCTCTCTTCCCTCCCCCACCCCATAAAAGTCTGCCAGTATGAAAATAAAAGGCTTTTTTTTTTAAATATTTGTTTTTATTATATATATTTTCTGCAGTGTAGGTTCCCCCCTTACCGCCCAACCTCCCTGATCCCCCCCAAACAGCTCTCTAACCCTCCCCTCTACCTATTAGTGGCCATTTTAGGTACTGGCAGGTGTCTGTCAGTACCCAGTTTGCAATATTTATAAGTTGTTTTTTGTTTTGTTTTTTTATATTTTTTTTCTGTAGTTTAGCTGCCCCCCTCATTACACCTACCCCTCCTCCTAAATCCCTTTCCCACATCGGATCTCACATAGGATTCCCCTCTTCCTCATTCACACACCTCCCCCTCCTTCCCACTCACTGACACTTTTTTCCCCCGTAGCATAGCAGTCTCGCTCGCTCCCGCCCAGTCCTCTCTCCTCCCCAAGCTTCCTCCAGCAGTAACTTCATTGAAAATTGCAGTTACTGATTCCCCTGTGCTATAGGCCTCTAACTTCAACAGGAGATTCATAGTGCAAAAGGATGCTTCTAACTATGGGCTAGGGGCTGTTCTGAGTAGAGTTGGGGATTATAGAAGGATATAGAAGGCGCTCCTTCTATATTCTCCAACTCTACTTTGACCAAG
This sequence comes from Bombina bombina, assembly GCF_027579735.1. Classification (NCBI taxonomy): domain Eukaryota; kingdom Metazoa; phylum Chordata; class Amphibia; order Anura; family Bombinatoridae; genus Bombina; species Bombina bombina. Next base: position 33,731,528 of record NC_069504.1, on the reverse strand, counting down.
AACGACCGTATTGGGCGGCCGTTCCTTTTAGAAGTTGATCAATTCAAATGATGGAAACAGCACACCTTTGTCTTCTTTAGTGGGGCACGGAGTAACAGACTTGCCAAGTCTCTGTAGCATCCACAAATTTCAAAAAACTCCAGCCACCAACTTCATTAAAAGACCTTTATTTTCTTATTCTGGGTCCCAATATACAACGTTTCAAGCCTGCATTAGGCTCTTAGTCATGTACATCTTAATTATACAGGTTCCTGCTTTTTATACCTTCACCTGTTAATTATTCACCTGCTATTCATTAACCCATTCTATAGAAAACTCAACTATTGCAATTGCAACAGTGACATCTTGTGGTTGTAACATATAGTACATCAATTCTTTATCCATGATGTCTTTTTATGTTTTCCAATAGAATAGGTGGACAACATCTGTATACCATTAAAACATAAAAACCTATATACAATATAAAAGAGGAGCATAAAATTCAAACATCTACAATGCCAAAACAGTCTGCAGAGTACATTTGCACCAGTGTCCTCTCACTTCCTCTCTGCAGGTCACAATATTAGTCAGCTTAGATTCCTAGTCATAGACCAGATAATGAAACCAAGGAGGGGGGGGGGGTGATAGAGAGCATCTCCTAAAAATTAGGGAGATGTTCTGGATTTATAAACTAGATTGCCTAATCCCCAAGGGTCTTAACAAAGATTTTGACTGGAGTCTGTTTTATTAATCGTTTTTGATATTACATATGGATAGGTCAGGAGAATACATTTGTTCATATATATACATAAAGAACTCTGGATAGCAGGTTGTTTTACTATGTGAGAGTAAAGAAAGAAGAAAAAAAGTTTTCTCTTTAAAGCAGGGCTCTCTTAATAATATACATTCTGTTTAAAAACAAATTCTTTAATTATGTAAATGTACTCTGCAGACTGTTTTGGCATTGTAGATGTTTAGATTTTATGCTCTTCTTTTATATTGTATATAGGTTTTTATGTTTTATGTTTTAATGGTATACAGATGCTGTCCACCTATTCTATTGAAAACAAAAAAAGACATCATCAGAGTACATTTACATAATTAAAGAATTTGTTTTTAAACAGAATGTATATTATTAAGAGAGCCCTGCTTTAAAGAGAAAACTTTTTTTCTTCTTTCTTTACTCTCACATAGTAAAACAACCTGCTATCCAGAGTTCTTTATGTATATATATGAACAAATGTATTCTCCTGACCTATCCATATGTAATATCAAAAACGATTAATAAAACAGACTCCAGTCAAAATCTTTGTTAAGACCCTTGGGGATTAGGCAATCTAGTTTATAAATCCAGAACATCTCCCTAATTTTTAGGAGATGCTCTCTATCACCCCCCCCCCCCCTTGGTTTCATTACCTGGTCTATGACTAGGAATCTAAGCTGACTAATATTGTGACCTGCAGAGAGGAAGTGAGAGGACACTGGTGCAAATGTACTCTGCAGACTGTTTTGGCATTGTAGATGTTTGGATTTTATGCTCCTCTTTTATATTGTATATAGGTTTTTATGTTTTAATGGTATACAGATGTTGTCCACCTATTCTATTGGAAAACATATAAAGACATCATGGATAAAGCATTGATGTACTACATGTTACAACCACAAGATGTCACTGTTGCAATTGCAATAGTTGTGTTTTCTATAGAATGGGTTAATGAATAGCAGGTGAATAATTAACAGGTGAAGGTATAAAAAGCAGGAACCTGTATAATTAAGATGTACATGACTAAGAGCCTAATGCAGGCTTGAAACGTTGTATATTGGGACCCAGAAAATAAAGGTATTTTAATGAAGTTGGTGGCTGGACCTTTAAGAAGTTGAGCCAGTACCTCCATAATTTTTTGGCGCTGTCCACTACACACCACCCCTACTTCTAGGGGCTGTTCTGAGTCAGGTGGATAAGGAAGTTGAGGAGCACCCAATTGTGTACCTCAGCAGGAAATTACTTCCATGAGAAGTGGCATATGCAACTGTGGAGAAAGAGTGCCTTGCTATAGTTTGGGCCTTGCAAAAGCTACAGCATTATCTGTATGGACGCCAGTGTATAGTGATTACTGACCACAACCCCTTACACTGGTTACATAGGGCAGCTGGCTCAAATGGTAAACTCCACAGGTGGAGCCTAGCTCTACAACAACATGAGTTTACCATACAACATAAAAAGGGCAGTATGCATGGTAACGCAGATGGTCTTTCACACCAGGGGGAGTGTCCCCTTTGATACGCAGCTGGAGTGGCTGGTGTAACACATCCCTTTGCATCTCTTATTTAAGGGAGGTGCAATGAATACCTCATGATTTAGATGCTAAGGGGTTAATATTATTTAGCCTGTGAGCTAAAAACATTTGTTTTTCAAGAAGAAATGTGTTGCTGTGTTTATGTGCTGTGTGTGTGATTTTCCTTTGATAATAAGTTCAATAAGAGGACACTAGTACAATTAAAGATATGCTTTTAACCATGTTATGACACTAGATGAGGGACATATGACACCCATATGATATTTGGTACCAAACTAATTCTCAGGATGTCCCTGGGAAGTTGCTTATTTAGGTGAATGCGCTGAATATGCGTATCAGAAGTTGTAAAGTGTTCTATGATTTCAGCCAAAGGTGCTGAGCTTTATGACCGGTCGTAAAAGAGAGGGGCGGATATTTCCCTAGACCCCTGTAAGAAGGTTGGCTCAAGCAATCTGATCTCATGGAAAGAGGTAAACATTTTTTGTTTTAACATTTAAAGTTGTTCATTGTACTTGGGAGGCTGCAGCAGCGTGAGTGACCATCTTTCTGACCCATCTCCCTGGGGCAGATACCAAAGCTAGTAAAGTGTAAGGTTTCTGTTATTTCTCCTTTTTATTTTAAAACTGTTTTGTGTATAATTCTATTTGTTAACATCTTTTTATTAATAATGCATTGTATTAATTTTTTGCATAATAAATCATTCAATTATTAAGTTTTTGCCTTTGTCTAATATTTGAACCACGTTACTGAAAGAGACTGGTAGTATTAATACTTTTAGGATATTTTTTGCTAAATTGTATTTTGGGAGTTAAGTTGTTAGTCTGGGGTTTTTCCTTAAGATTTCCCATAAATAAATCCTAAAGGGTGGCAGCAGTTTATAGATAGTTTTAGATTAGTTTTTTATTTTTCTAAGTCTAGTACAGACTAGAGAGTGTTGTTAACCCTTGCACCCTGTCACAGGCTTGCCTGGAGTGTTGTTAACCCTTGCACCCTGTCACAGGCTTGCCTGGAGTGGTTGGATTGTGACAGATTAGTGAAAGTAGACAGTGACAGTTAACCCTTTCTGGGCCAAACAAGTGACTGGCGCAGGGTTGATTAACCCTGGTCATCACAACTACCTTAAAAATATGTTAAAATTACACAAAATAAAAAATCCTATATTTACATGAAAATAAAAAACCCTAAGATTACATAAAAATAAAAAAATGTAAGATTGCAGAAAAAAATAAATGAAATTATCCAAAATAAAAAAATGAAACCTAATCTAATACCCCAATAAAAAGAAAAAAGCCACCCCAAAATAAAAAAAAAACTTAGCTAACACTAAACTAACAATAGCCCTTAAAAGGGCCTTTTGTAGGGCATTGCCCAAAAGTGATCAGCTCTTTTACTTAAAATATACAAGTTACCCCCTAACAGTAAAAACCCCCAAAATAAAAAAAAAGACCTAACTATAAAAAAATCTAATCTACCCATTGCCCCTAAAGGGGCATTTGAGTGTGCATTGCCCTTAAAAGGGCAATCAAATAGTTGTAATTAGGTTTAATCAAATATGCTCCAAATGTATCTGGAATGGGAAGAAAGCACAGATCTCATTAAGTAAACTGATGCAATCTAATGAAGCTGGAGGTTTAGCCTTCCCTAATATTCAATATTATAATTTAACAGCATTATTAAAAATTGCAATAGATTGGATAACAGAACAAGAATAGGTCACATTTTTTACAATGTGAGATTAAGTTGATAGCCCCTTTCACATTAAAAGCCATTTTACATTGTCCCAAGACAAAGCTTCCAAATAATGTCAGTAACTTTTTAACTTTTAAAAATATTGTTCTACCCTGGCAAAAATATTGAACGGAAATAAATATTAATCCATTCTGTACTGAATTCTTAACGATCCTAGGAAATCCTGGATTTTCACCAGGAACCTTGTATGTGACTTTTAGAAACTGGAAGAGTAAAGGCCTAATATATATAAAATAATTATTAACATCAAATTTGAAGGTTAACTCCTTCCAAAATATTGCATCTCAATTTCAATTACACAAAAAATATTTTTTTGCCTTCTTACAAATAAGACATCTAACTAACAAACTTATAAGTCACTACAACTCATACTGGTCAACAGGAATATTAGGTAGTAGGATTAATTCATATCATGCTGGGATATATTCAATTCCCTGTTTCTATAAGTTAATCAATGTACATCTGAATATAAATCAAATAGGGGAAATGAAAGTTAAAGGGACCGTCTACACCAGAATTTTTATTGTTTTAAAAGATAGATAATCCCTTTATTACCCATTCCCCAGTATTGCATAACCAACACAGTTATAATAATATATTTTTAACCTCTGTGATTATCCTGTATCTAAGCCTCTGCAAACAGCCCCTTTATTTTAGTTCTTTTGACAGACTTGCAGTTTAGCCAATCAGTGTCTGCTCCCAGATAACTTCACGTGCACGAGCACAGTGTTATCTATATGAAATATGTGAACTAACACCCTCTAGTGGTGAAAAACTGTTAAAATGCATTCTGAAAAGAGGTGGCCTTCAAGGTCTAAGAAATTAGCATATGAACCTCCTAGGTTAAGCTTTCAACTAAGAATACCAAGAGAACAAAGCAAAATTGGTGATAAAAGTAAATTGGAAAATTGTTTAAAATTACATGCTCTATCTGAATCATGAAAGTTTATTTTGGCCTAGACTGTCCCTTTAAGTGGCAGAAACCAGGAGATGTGTCTGAAGGGGATCCTGATTAGAGGCTGCTTTATATCTGACACCAGCCAATGCGGCTGTGTTTGACCACAAAAAGGAACTTGCTTGTTGGAAGGAGCTGGCTAGTGTAAGGACAGAACAAAAGTAGTTGAATCCGGTAGTAGCGTTTGTCAGATGAGAGAGAAAGGAGTCCGGTTATTCGTAGAAGTAGTAAACCAGGGACTTGAAGGGAAATAATTATTCAATGTGGCTTTTACAGAGATCCACTAGTTAGGGAGAGACCAGATGCAGCTATAGCGTCATTAACACTGCTTAATTCAGATTACCAAACAGAGATGGCTGTATGGGCCGGTGTTTTATATGACACAATTACGTACTGTAGTAGCCTAAAGATATATGAGTATATAAGCATATAAAACAAAAATCATAGACTACAAGGTAGAGGATGGGTCTTATCCATATCTAAGCATCTACTCAAACATTAGTGTGACATGATATACATATAAGAGAATCTCTAACACATAACAGGACAATAGGGATCAGGGGAACATTTAGAGCTGATGTCTTCATAGAAAACAAAACCAATTTCCCAAACTAAAAAGGGTTCATATTTTTACCTAAGAAAATGTTATGGGTTCACATATATTGACTTCCACAAACTGGAATGAAATACAAGTGTTTTAATGCTTTAAAATCATAGCCAGAAAGATAGGGTTTTCCTTGAGACAGATATGATCTGGTAAAGTTAAAGTTAGCCCAGACCATGAGAATGCATAGGGGAGGGCTTTTGACCCTCATGAGGCAGTAGCAAGAGGAAGGTTAGAGGGAGTGGGAGTAGGAGGTTATAAATGGAGGGGAAGACAGGAAGTGAGACCTCTTTGGAAATTAAAGTGTGAGAAGCTGATTCCCTCCCTTCCTAGTTTTAGGGAGTTGTTGCAGCAGTTTGGGACGGGGGGTGCTTGATGGGTGGTATTAGCTGATGTTGAAAATAGGGTGTACCTCCTGAATGTCCAGTGGAAGTTGAATATTTTTGAGGAATTAGCTCAATTTAGGTATATGTAGTGGGCAAGCACCACCTGGGCTATGTTGGTATTTTGTTTACAGTTATTTAAATATTTATGGTAACAATGTTTATATGTTTTATAAATAAATGTGGAGATGTCGCCTTTCCAACCAATATTGGGTGTCAGCGTCCTTAAAAAACATATAAACTGCATCTTTATAATATAGGAAAAACATAATCATTATGCAGGTTTATGACTCTGGTTCACAACTACAGGTTAGTAGGTCAGCACGTCTGTTAGAATATAATACAGAAATAGATCACCCATAGTACATGTATAGCTATAACATCTGTAAAGTGCTGTAGATCTCAGGTAGGAGAATACCACTTTGAGTCCCCACAGCAGTACCATTCATGGGTTTTGAGCAACGCAGACATGTATACAAATAAACCTTCACTTCAAGCTTTTTATTTAGAAGTGTCTCACCATAAAGACAAAATGAAATAAACAGTTAACTCACTGAATTGCTTCAGATCTGGCCGTCATAATAGAGTCACTGGTGGTAGTTAGACCAGGACCAAAATCTAAGGCAACAAATGAACTCAAGCATCTTTATTACATCCAGTCACTAAAATTCAGAAATTACCCCACGCTAGTTTGCAATGACGCGGTGCTAGTTCTGCATAGTGAGTCCATAGAGGTATTAATAGATTCAGACCTGAGTGGCAGCTTAAAATCAGCTATGAATCCTAATAGTGCCGAAGTGGGGCGGCCCATCCCAGAAGCCCCTGTTAAGGTTTAAACTTGGCACTCTGTGGCACGAAAAGGCCATGAAGACATTGCAATCTCCACCAATGCACTATGCATCCCACACTCAAAAGGCATCATTAGGATCACAGGGGTAACAGACACTGAAGAGCATTGATCAGCATAGTTATCTAACTGTGGGATCCTGAGAAGAACATGGGTTTTGTAAGAATGTTTCTGGACATGATAAGGATCCAACAATCCTAACCTCACAGGCTTGTGGGGAATCAACTTCTTATTGCTATTTTCTAGACTGCTCTGCAATGTGGGATTGAGCCTAGAAAGTTTTCTTCAAATAGGTAAATGTGTCCTCTAAAGTCTTCACATGTGAAGCTTGATAGCCATCTAGTAAGGTATTTATTTCAGCTAGGATATAGGCAGCCATCTCCATGGCAGTAGTTAGACTTCTGAAGGGGAAGTAAAATATCTTGATTGTAATATATGACACCACACAAAAGTGTGTAACATAAAGAAGCATTAACTATCTGCTCCTTAACCCAGTTACCTGGGGGGGGGGGGGGGCGGGGTATTGTACAGCAGCCCTAACAACGCAGATTACAGCCTTACAGTATATGGCGATCTCTGCACAGTTCAACTATGGAACATAGGATCTCTGCAAACTTTCTGGAAGCCCCCAGATTCCTCCAATCCTCTCAGGGGAATTTGGTGTATATACACTAGTATAGTCGATAGTAATTGAGATAAGCCCCAAAAAATTAGATTAGAGCCTGAAGCTTCCCGCAGATGCATCTTGCTTGCTTCAGCTATAGGCTCCTCCCCCACAATTTGTAATTTTTAATAAAAGTGCTGAAACATACTCACCTTAATTTTGTAGCTCTGGGAGTGAGGATTTCTTAACTATTTGTCAGGGTTTTTTCCTGACTTGTTTGCCATGTGCTGCTGGCAGCCATTTTACTCACCTCTCTTGCTGACTTTGGTGCATTCTGGGAGATGCTGCTCACTTCCTGTACTTCCTTTTATGGCCAGACTGGTTTACATCATCCATGTGAGACAGGATGCAGTCTCAGAATTGTGATGTCATCACTTATTATTTAAAGGGCCTTTGTTCAGTATGCTTTGCCCTTGCATTGTCTCAGACCTGTTTGTGAGAGCTCCTGTGTATTACCGGGCTGTCTGACGTCCTTCCTGGTTCCTGATCCTTGGCTTGTTTCTGACTCTGCTGTTCTCCTTGTTCCTGATTCTGGCTCGTCTGACTACTCGCTTTGGCTCCTGACTCGGCTTGTCTGACTACCAGCTCTAGTAGTAGTAGTCTGACTCCTGGCTTGTTATTTGACTTGTGGACTTTTTATTATTTTTTGCTATTAATAAAGGTGTGATTATTTTTGCACTTCTCGTCTCAGTCTGATTCCTGGCACCCTGACATTACGCAAGGGCCATGAATCCTGATGGTGCTAATAATCCACATTTACCTGCCATAATTTCCAGGATGGATGAACAGGATCACCGCTTGGATCAATTTGCACTAGCCCTGCAAACTCTGCTGACTCGCACTGCACATTTGGACCAAAGTGTCCCGCAAGTTATGGCTGCTCCTGTTTCCACTGCTGCACCTATGCCTACCAGGAGCATGTCCGGTTCTGCACCTCTACCTCAGCGGTATGGAGGCGATACTAATCAGTGCAGAGGGTTTTTGAACCAGGTGGGCATTTACTTTGAGATGTTACCTCAGGCGTTTCCCTCTGACAGAGCTAAGGTGGGATTTCTCATCTCGTTACTCTCTGACACAGCTCTTGCCTGGGCTAATCCCTTGTGGGAGACTAATAAACCTGTGATTTCAAATTACCCTGAATTTGTGGCCTCTTTTCGAAGGGTATTTGATGTTCCAGCTCTCTCCTTCTCTGCTGCTAAACGACTCATGTCCATTCAGCAAGGTACAAGATATGTTGCTCAGTATGCTATTGAGTTCCGTACGCTTGCAGCAGAGGTAGGTTGGAACAATGACGCCCTTGTTGCCGCCTTCTTTCATGGGCTCTCTGATGCGATTAAAGACGAAGTTGCTGTCAGAGATTTACCAGAAGATCTCGAGGCATTGGTGTCTTTTTTTATCCTAATTGACATCAGACTAAGTGAGAGGCCTTCTTTCAAGGAGCGCTTGCGGAAGCCTCCTGTACCGTTGTCTCCTACTTGTTCGTTCCCACCCATGCCTCCCTCTCCTCCCATGCCTCCTGGTCCTGAGTCACCAGGTACTGCTGAGCCGATGCAGTTGGGATTTACACATCTCTCCGCGGCGGAGAGGGCCTTTAGGACGAGGGAGGGGCTCTGCCTCTATTGTGGGTTACAGGGCCACCTTTTGAAGTCTTGTCCTACACAGCCGGGAAACGTTCACACCTAAGGTCCTGTCGGGGGCAGACCTTGGGTGGTTTATCCTTGTCAGCAGAACCGCTAAAGGAGAAACCTTTGGTTACGGTTGTCCTTTCCTGGGTGGACTCCTCCATAGTAACCCAGGCTCTTGTTGACTCCGGTGCTGCGGGCTATTTCATTGACAGTGCTTTTGTATCGAAGCACTCCATTCCTGTTTTGCCTCGGTCCGTTCCACTTGCTATTGAGGCCATTGATGGCAGGCCCCTTCAGCCCGCACTTGTTACTCACGAAACCTCTCCGTTGTCCATGGCTGTTGGGGCTCTCCATTTTGAAACCCTCCAGTTCCAGGTGATAAACTCTCCGCATTTTCCGGTTGTTCTGGGTTATCCCTGGCTCCAAAAGCACAATCCCAGTCTCGACTGTCGCAGGTCCGAAATTTTGTTGTGGTCTCCGCAATGTATTTCCACTTGTCTTCAGAAACCAGTTAAAGTCTTGTGCACTTCTTCAGTATCTCAATTGCCAGAGGAGTACCGAGAGTTCCTAGACGTTTTTGACAAGGTGCGTGCCGGTACGTTGCCTCCTCACCGGTCTTACGATTGTGCCATAGACCTGCAACCCAGAGCCATTCCTCCTCAGGGCCGGGTTTACCCTCTGTCTGTTGCAGAGAATTGTGCTATGGAGGAGTATGTTTCCGATGCTCTGTCGCGGGGGATCATCTGCAAATCCTGCTCTCCTGCAGGGGCTGGCTTCTTCTTTGTGAAGAAAAAGGGTGGCGAGTTAAGACCATGCATCGATTATAGGGGTCTTAATCATCTTACCATTAAGAATGCTTACCCTATTCCGCTCATTACGGAACTCTTTGACCACCTCAAGGCAGCTACGGTCTTTACTAAGCTTGATTTGAGAGGAGCGTACAATCTCGTTAGGATCAAGGAGGGCCACGAATGGAAAACAGCATTTAACACCAGTAGCGGGCATTATGAGTATCTTGTAATGCCCTTTGGCCTATGTAATGCTCCTGCTGTTTTACAGGAATTTATTAATGATGTCCTACGAGATATGTTGCAACAGTGTGTTGTGGTGTACTTAGACGACATCCTCATACACTCACCCACACTTGAGGCTCATTGTTCTGATGTTACACGGGTTCTTCAGAGACTACGTGAGAACTGCCTGTTTTGTAAACTTGAGAAATGTGAGTTCCATCAGACTCAAGTAACCTTCCTAGGTTATGTTATCTCCGTTGCAGGGTTACCCATGGAGTTATCTGCAGTTCTGCAGTGGCCTCGCCCAGTTGGTCTTCGGTCTATTCAACATTTTTTGGGGTTCGCCAATTACTATAGAAAGTTTATTAAAAACTTTTCTTCCTTGGTCAAACCTATCACAGACATGACCCGTAAAGAGAATGATCCACTCCATTGGTCACCTACTGCCATTAAGGCCTTTGATAGTCTTAAGACTGCCTTTGCTGCTGCTCCAGTTCTGGCTCATCCTAACCCTGTCCTGCCTTTTGTTTTTGAAGTCGATGCGTCTGAGACTGGAGTAGGTGCTCTCTTGTCTCAACGTCCTACACCTGACTGTTCCTTGCATCTGTGTGGTTTCTTCTCTAAGAAATTGTCTCCAGCGGAGTGCAATTATGAAATTGGCGACAGGGAATTACTGGCCATAATTTTGGCCCTCAAAGAATGGAGGCATCTTCTCGAGGGTACTAGCGTGCCAGTGCTCATTCTTACTGACCACAAGAATTTAACTTATCTAAGAAGCAAAACGTTTGTCGCCCTGACAGGCCAGATGGGCGCTATTTTTGTCTCGGTTTAATTATGTTTAATTACCTGCCTGGTAGTAAGAATGTTAGGGCTGATGCCCTCTCTCGACAATTTTCACCTCTGTTCAAGGAGGAGTCTATACCTACTACAGTTATACTTCCTGACCATATTTTGGCTACCATACGTACTAATTTGACTTCTCCCTTGGGGGAGGAGATCCTGGCTGCACAAACCAATGCACCTCCTGAGAAACCTAGTGGTAAGTGTTTTGTTCCTGAGAATCTTCAAACTAAACTTTTGCACATTTACCACTATCCTAAAGCTGCAGGTCACCCAGGCAAGAACCAAATTATTTGGTCTGTCACTCGACAATTCTGGTGGCCAGGTCTGATGTTGCTGCATATGTTGCCTCCTGCTCAGTTTGTGCACAGAATAAAACTCCTCGACGACTTCCTGTGGGTCTTCTTCAACCTATTGCTAATGGTGAGTGTCCTTGGAAACATCTTTCCATGGACTTCATTGTCGAGCTCCCTGTTTCCAATGGCAATACTGTTATCCTTATGGTGGTTGACCGTTTTTCTAAAATGTCACATTGCATTCCCTTGAAGAAGTTGCCTACTGCTCAGGAGCTTGCTTCAATTTTTGCCCGTGAGGTCTTCCATTTACATGGGTTAACCAAGGAGATAGTGTCGGACTGGGGTAGCCAGTTTGTCTCCAGATTTTGGCGTTCCTTTTGTGCTCAAATGGGGATCCATATCTCCTTCTCCTCTGCATATCACCCTCAATCCAATGGGGCTGCGGAACAGTCTAATCAAGCTCTGCAACAGTTCCTCCGTTGCTATGTCTCAGATCACCACAATAATTGGTCTGAACTGTTACCTTGGGCAGAGTTTGCTCGTAATAGTGCTATTAATGCTTCCTCCAAGTTATCCCCGTTCATGGCGAATTATGGGTTTCAACCATCCTTGTTGCCCGATTCATTCATGTCTCAGGGTATTCCGGCTTTGGAGGAGCATCTCCGGCAACTCCGTTCCACGTGGGTGCAGATTCAGGATTGCCTTCATCGTTCTATGCAGCGCCAAAAGTTCCAGGCTGATCATAGGCGTCTGCCTGCACCTTCCTACCAGGTTGGTGAGAGAGTTTGGCTGTCCTCCCGCAACTTGAACCTTCGTGTGCCTTCCAATAAACTGGCTCCCCGTTATGTTGGTCCTTTTCGAATACTCCGACGGGTCAATCCTGTGGCCTACGCTCTTGACCTTCCTCCTGCAATGCACATCTCCAATGTTTTTCATGTCTCCTTCTTGAAATTATTGGTTTGTAATACGGTTTACCACTGTGTTGCCTCGTCCCCGTCCTATCATTGTTGACAACCATGAGGAGTATGAGGTCAGCAGCATTATTGACTCTCGTATGTCCAGGGGCCGCGTACAGTATTTGGTTAATTGGAGGGGCTACGGTCCAGAGGAGCGTTCATGGGTTCCCTCCTCTGATGTTCATGCTCCCGACCTCCTCCGTACCTTCCATGCCCGTTTCCCCAATAAGCCTTTTGTCTTCCTACGGGGGAGGGGTCGTTGAGGGGAGGGTACTGTCAGGGTTTTTTCCTGACTTGTTTGCCATGTGCTGCTGGAAGCCATTTTACTCACCTCTCTTGCTGACTTTGGTGCATTCTGGGAGATGCTGCTCACTTCCTGTACTTCCTTTTATGGCCAGACTGGTTTACATCATCCACGTGAGACAGGATGCAGTCTCAGAATTGTGATGTCATCACTTATTATTTAAAGGGCCTTTGTTCAGTATGCTTTGCCCTTGCGTTGTCTCATACCTGTTTGTGAGAGCTCCTGTGTATTACCTGGATGTCTGACGTCCCTCCTGGTTCCTGATCCCTGGCTTGTTCCTGACTCTGCTGTTCTCCTTGTTCCTGATTCCGGCTCGTCTGACTACTCGCTTTGGCTCCTACAGATAGAAGGGAGACAAAAGGAGGCGCCACAATAGTGTGAGATCGTAGGTTAAAGGGACCCCCACAAAACGATACAGGATCACTTACTAGATTTAAAGCACTTGAGAAGTGCCACAGGTGCAGGCTGAACTATTCAAAGCTGTCCAGCGAGCTTATCCTCACGGTCCAAAGGCCAAAGGGTTAACTTCAGATTCCCCCACACGTACTGGGATCAAAGATGAGCCAAAAAATAGTTGTGGATTTCCACTCAGGGAAAAAAATCCAGCTCAAATAGGGCTAAGAGTTAGTGCGAAAGTCAGAACGACTTATAAAAGCAATAATAAAACAAGCGTGATGACAGATAGGTAAAAATATAACCAAAAAAGTTTATTTAAACCTAATACACTACGCGTTTCCCGGTCACAACAACCGTTTCATCAGGTGTAAAAAGCTAACAGTCATCAACAGGGTGATGACTGTTAGCTTTTTACACCTGATGAAACGGTTGTTGTTACCGGGAAACGCGTAGTGTATTAGGTTTGAATAAACTTTTTGGTTATATTTTTACCTATCTGTCATCACGCTTGTTTTATTATTGCTTTTATAAGTCGTTCTGACTTTCGCACTAACTCTTAGCCCTATTTGAGCTGGATTTTTTTCCCTGAGTGGAAATCCACAACTATTTTTTGGCTCATCTTTGATCCCAGTACGTGTGGGGGAATCTGAAGTTAACCCTTTGGCCTTTGGACCGTGAGGATAAGCTCGCTGGACAGCTTTGAATAGTTCAGCCTGCACCTGTGGCACTTCTCAAGTGCTTTAAATCTAGTAAGTGATCCTGTATCGTTTTGTGGCGGTCCCTTTAACCTACGATCTCACACTATTGTGGCGCCTCCTTTTGTCTCCCTTCTATCTGTAGATCGTCGCTGGTGCCATCAGCCTTGGAAGGAGTGTCAGCTGCCGCATACCCACTATATAGTGGACACCCGGAGGAAAATCTCCATCACATGAACTGTGTATAAGAACTATTCGTATATACTTTAGTACCCGGGTACTTTATTATTGTATGTATCCTGTATTGCAATATATCACCATTGTGTGTCCTCAAATATCATTTGTTACTATTGTATGCTCACAATATCACTTGCATCGATAGTTATTTGGTCTTAGGATCATAGTATTTGCTGCTGCCTTCATCGTTCTATGCAGCGCCAAAAGTTCCAGGCTGATCATAGGCGTCTGCCTGCACCTTCCTACCAGGTTGGTGAGAGAGTTTGGCTGTCCTCCCGCAACTTGAACCTTCGTGTGCCTTCCAATAAACTGGCTCCCCGTTATGTTGGTCCTTTTCGAATACTCCGACGGGTCAATCCTGTGGCCTACGCTCTTGACCTTCCTCCTGCAATGCACATCTCCAATGTTTTTCATGTCTCCTTCTTGAAATTATTGGTTTGTAATACGGTTTACCACTGTGTTGCCTCGTCCCCGTCCTATCATTGTTGACAACCATGAGGAGTATGAGGTCAGCAGCATTATTGACTCTCGTATGTCCAGGGGCCGCGTACAGTATTTGGTTAATTGGAGGGGCTACGGTCCAGAGGAGCGTTCATGGGTTCCCTCCTCTGATGTTCATGCTCCCGACCTCCTCCGTACCTTCCATGCCCGTTTCCCCAATAAGCCTTTTGTCTTCCTACGGGGGAGGGGTCGTTGAGGGGAGGGTACTGTCAGGGTTTTTTCCTGACTTGTTTGCCATGTGCTGCTGGAAGCCATTTTACTCACCTCTCTTGCTGACTTTGGTGCATTCTGGGAGATGCTGCTCACTTCCTGTACTTCCTTTTATGGCCAGACTGGTTTACATCATCCACGTGAGACAGGATGCAGTCTCAGAATTGTGATGTCATCACTTATTATTTAAAGGGCCTTTGTTCAGTATGCTTTGCCCTTGCGTTGTCTCATACCTGTTTGTGAGAGCTCCTGTGTATTACCTGGATGTCTGACGTCCCTCCTGGTTCCTGATCCCTGGCTTGTTCCTGACTCTGCTGTTCTCCTTGTTCCTGATTCCGGCTCGTCTGACTACTCGCTTTGGCTCCTACAGATAGAAGGGAGACAAAAGGAGGCGCCACAATAGTGTGAGATCGTAGGTTAAAGGGACCCCCACAAAACGATACAGGATCACTTACTAGATTTAAAGCACTTGAGAAGTGCCACAGGTGCAGGCTGAACTATTCAAAGCTGTCCAGCGAGCTTATCCTCACGGTCCAAAGGCCAAAGGGTTAACTTCAGATTCCCCCACACGTACTGGGATCAAAGATGAGCCAAAAAATAGTTGTGGATTTCCACTCAGGGAAAAAAATCCAGCTCAAATAGGGCTAAGAGTTAGTGCGAAAGTCAGAACGACTTATAAAAGCAATAATAAAACAAGCGTGATGACAGATAGGTAAAAATATAACCAAAAAAGTTTATTTAAACCTAATACACTACGCGTTTCCCGGTCACAACAACC
The DNA here is from genome assembly GCF_027579735.1 of Bombina bombina. Lineage (NCBI taxonomy): Eukaryota > Metazoa > Chordata > Amphibia > Anura > Bombinatoridae > Bombina > Bombina bombina. Next base: position 33,716,199 of record NC_069504.1, on the reverse strand, counting down.
GTTTCATCAGGTGTAAAAAGCTAACAGTCATCAACAGGGTGATGACTGTTAGCTTTTTACACCTGATGAAACGGTTGTTGTGACCGGGAAACGCGTAGTTTATTAGGTTTGAATAAACTTTTTGGTTATATTTTTACCTATCTGTCATCACGCTTGTTTTATTATTGCTTTTATAAGTCGTTCTGACTTTCGCACTAACTCTTAGCCCTATTTGAGCTGGATTTTTTTCCCTGAGTGGAAATCCACAACTATTTTTTGGCTCATCTTTGATCCCAGTACGTGTGGGAGAATCTGAAGTTAACCCTTTGGCCTTTGGACCGTGAGGATAAGCTCGCTGGACAGCTTTGAATAGTTCAGCCTGCACCTGTGGCACTTCTCAAGTGCTTTAAATCTAGTAAGTGATCCTGTATCGTTTTGTGGGGGTCCCTTTAACCTACGATCTCACACTATTGTGGCGCCTCCTTTTGTCTCCCTTCTATCTGTAGATCGTCGCTGGTGCCATCAGCCTTGGAAGGAGTGTCAGCTGCCGCATACCCACTATATAGTGGACACCCGGAGGAAAATCTCCATCACATGAACTGTGTATAAGAACTATTCGTATATACTTTAGTACCCGGGTACTTTATTATTGTATGTATCCTGTATTGCAATATATCACCATTGTGTGTCCTCAAATATCATTTGTTACTATTGTATGCTCACAATATCACTTGCATCGATAGTTATTTGGTCTTAGGATCATAGTATTTGCTGCTGGAGCTACATTGTATTTGTGTTCTCCATCAGAAGGACACATTACACTATATATATATTTTTGGCACTGTATATTACGCTATACTGCATTCATATTATAATTTTCTATTTCGTATATATATTTTTATATTATATATTTTTTATATATTCAGCACTGTTGTGAAATTTAATTCACGCACATTCCTTGTCCTTTGTTGAAGAGCATATCAAGGACACTGAGATATACACATATTTGTATGCACTTTATATGTGTGCACTATTTTTAGGCGCCTTCACTTTATCACATCACATCTCGCTTTGGCTCCTGACTCGGCTTGTCTGACTACCAGCTCTAGTTTTGACTCCTGGCTTGTTATTTGACTTGTGGACTTTTGATTATTTTTTGCTATTAATAAAGGTGTGATTATTTTTGCACTTCTCGTCTCAGTCTGATTCCTGGCACCCTGACACTATTATATGGATGAAAGTACACATGAAACCCAGGGGCCCGATCCGATATGCAGCATCGCCCGCAAAAGCCGGCGACGACAAATTTTGCGCTGGTTTGGTATCACATATACGGCGTAGCCTAGAAGTTATGCTTGTATATTTCTGCCTTCGGCCGTAGTTTTTTGGCCCATAGGCAGGTATACCAAACCAGCGCAGTTTGGTATCCAATATACAGCGTAAGGACTTACGTGGCGAAAATGGAGAAATCCTACTCCATTTTCACCTTGTGACAAATTGCAGGCGTAGTAAGCCTTACGCTGTCTATTGGAGCCCCATAATTCCCTAAACTACCTGCAAAATAAAACCTAACACCTAACGCATGCGCAATGTCTATCTACCTGTCAACCGTGAACTGCTAAATAAAACCTAACACCTAACGCATGCGCAATGTCTATCTACCTGTCAACCGCGATCCCGCGCAGCAATCCCTAATAAAGTATTTAACCCCTAAACCGCCGCCACCTACATTAAATGTATAACCCTCTAATGTGAGCCCCTACACCGCCGCCATCTACATTACCTACCCCCTAATGTGAGCCCCTACACCGCCGCCACCTACATTAACTACCCCCTAATGTGAGCCCCTTACACCGCCGCCAGCTGTATTAAACTACCCCCTAATGTGAGCTCCTACCCCGCCGCCAGCTATATTAAACTAACACCTAATGTGAGCTCCTACCCCGCCGCCGGCTATATTAAACTACCCCCTAATGTGAGCTCCTACCCCGCCGTCAGCTATATTAAACTACCCCCTAATGTGAGCTCCTACCCCGCCGCCAGCTATATTAAACTACCCCCTAATGTGAGCTCCTATCCCGCCGCCAGCTATATTAAACTACCCCCTAATGTGAGCTCCTACCCCGCCGCCAGCTATATTAAACTACCCCCTAATGTGAGCTCCTACCCTGCCGCCAGCTATATTAAACTAACACCTAATGTGAGCTCCTACCCCGCCGCCAGCTATATTAAAATTATTAACCCCTAATCTAATCCCCCTACCCCGCCGCCAGCTATATTAAATTAATTAACCCCTAATCTAATCCCCCTATACCGCCGCAACCTATATTAAATTAATTAACACCTAATCTAATCCCCCTACCCTGCCGTCACCTATATTAAATTAATTAACCCCTAAAATACTAAACTTTCCCTACCACTAAACCTAAGTCTTACCCTACAAATAGCCCTGAAAAGGGCTTTTTGCATGGAATTGCCCCAAAGTAAACAGCTAAACAGCTCTATTGCCAGCCCTTAAAAGGGCTTTTTGCAGGGCTTTGCCCCAAAGTAATCAGCTCTTTTAGCAGCCCTTAAAAGGGCTTTTGGCGGGGCATTGTCACAAAGTAATCAGCTCTTTTGCCTATAATCTAAATCCCCCTATACCACCGCAACCTATAATAAATGTATTACCCCCTAATAATCCCCCTACACCGCCTCCACCTATATTAAATAGATTAACCCCCTACACCGCTGCCACCTATAATAACTATATTAACCCTAATTATATTAGGGTTAATATAGTTAATATAGTTATTATATTATATAATCAGCCAATCAGATTTTCTTATCTTAATTCCAATTGGCTGATAGAATCCTATCAGCCAATCGGAATTCGAGGGACGCCATCTTGGATGACGTCATTTAAAGGAAACTTAATTCGTCTGTCAGTCGTCGGGCCAGCTGGATGTTCCGCGTCGGAGGTCCGAAGAAAGAAGATTGAAGATGCCGCTTGGAGGAAAACTTCGCCCCGATGGAGGACCTCTTCTTTGCCGCTTGGATGAAGACATCGCCGGATGGAAGACTTCTTTGCCACTCTGATGAAGACATCGCCGGATGGAAGACTTCTTCTTTGCCGCTTGGATGAAGACATCGCCGGATGGAAGACATCTTCTTTGCCACTTGGATGAAGACATCACAGGATGGAAGACTTCTTCTTTGCCGCTTGGATGAAGACATCGCCCGGATTGGATGAAGAGTTCGGCCCGAGTGAAGACGACTCAAGGTAGGGAGATCTTCTGGGGCTTAGTGTTAGGTTTTTTAAGGGGGCTTTGGATGGGTTTAGAGTAGGGGTATGTGGGTGGTGGGTTGTAATGTTGGGGGGTGGTATTGTGTTTTTTTTTTACAGGCAAAAGAACTGAATACTTTGGGGCATGCCCCGCAAAAAGCCCTTTTAAGGGCTCGTAATAGAGCTGTTAACTTTTGTAATTTAGTTTAGGGTAGGGAAAATTTTTTTATTTTGGGGGGCTTTGTTATTTTATTTGGGGGCTTAGAATAGGTGTAATTAGCTTAAAATTCTTGTAATCTTTTTTTATTTTTTGTAATTTAGTGTTTGTTTTTTTTGTAATTTAGTTTAGTGTATTTAATTGTATTTTAGTTTAGATATTTGTAGTTTAATTTATTGATAGTGTAGGTGTATTTGTAACTTAGATTAGGATTTATTTTACAGGTAAATTGTTCATTATTTTAACAAGGTAGCTATTAAATAGTTATTAACTATTTAATAGCTATTGTACCTAGTTAAAATAAATACCAAGTTACCTGTAAAATAAATATAAACCCTAAAATAGCTACAATGTAATTATTAATTACATTGTAGCTATCTTACGGTTTATTTTATAGGTAAGTATTTAGATTTAAATAGGAATATTTTAATTATTAATATTAATTAGATTTATTTTAATAAGAATTTAGTTAGGGGTGTTAGAGTTAGATAGGGTTATTATACTTAATATATATATAATATAATAACTATATTAACTATATTAACACTAATATAATTAGGGTTAATATAGTTAATATATATATAATATAATAACTATATTAACTATATTAACCCTAATTATATTAGGGTTAATATAGTTAATATAGGTGGCAGCGGTGTAGGGGGGTCAGATTAGGGGTTAATCTATTTAATATAGGTTGCAGCGGTGTAGGGGGATTAGATTAGGGGGTAATACATTTATTATAGGTGGCGGCGGTATAGGGGGATTTAGATTAGGGGTTAATTAATTTAATATAGGTGGCGGTGGTATAGGGGGATTAGATTAGGGGTTAATTAATTTAATATAGGTGGCAGCGGTATAGGGGGATTAGATTAGGGGTTAATTAATTTAATATAGGTGGAGGCGGGGTAGGGGGATTAGATTAGGGGTTAATAATTTTAATATAGCTGGCGGCGGGGTAGGAGCTCACATTAGGGGGTAGTTTAATATAGCTGGCGGCGGGGTAGGAGCTCACATTAGGGGGTAGTTTAATATAGCTGGCAGCGGGGTAGGAGCTCAAATTGGGGGTAGTTTAATATAGCTGGCGGCGGGGTAGGAGCTCACATTGGGGGTAGTTTAATATAGCTGGCGGCGGGGTAGGAGCTCACATTAGGGGGTAGTTTAATACAGCTGGCAGCGGTGTAAGGGGCTCACATTAGGGGGTAGTTAATGTAGGTGGCGGCGGTGTAGGGGCTCACATTAGGGAGTAGTTAATGTAGGTGGCGGCGGGGGGCCGGGAGCGGCGGTTTAGGGGTTAATATCTTTATTAGGTGCGGCGGGGTCTGGGAGCGGCGGTTAAGGGGTTAATACATTTTTTATTATTAGGAGAGTGAGGGGGGATAGCGGATAGAGGGGTATACGTGTCAGGCTATGTTTGGGAGGCGTGTTAGACAGTTCGGGAGATTTTATAACTTAGTCAGGTTTTGTTGGCGGCGGCAGTTTCTAAAGTGCCGTAAGTCACTGGCGACTCCAGAAATTTGTACTTACGCAGATTTCTGGACATCGCTGGTTTATCCGACTTACGGCACTTTAGCATCTGACGGCGGGGTATATTGGATAGCTCGAGTTGCAGGCTGAAACTACGGGCGGCGGGGGTTCCCTCACTTGCGCCGCAAACTACGATCTATATCGGATCGCGCCCCAGATTTTTTTTTTTTATTATTCAGATAGAACATATATTTTTATTTAAACTTTCCAATTTACCTCTATCATCAATTTTTTAAATTATTTTGGTATCCTTTATTGAAGTTGCAGAAATGCACTACTGGGAGTCAAATGAACATATCAGTAAGCCAATGACAATAAATATATATGTGCAGCCACCAATTAGCAGCTAGCTTCCAGCTCATGAGCCTACCTAGGTATTCTTTTCAGCAAAAGATACCAAGAGTACCAAGCTAATTATGTCCCTTTAAGCTCTATATGGTGAGCAGTTTTTTTTTAGCAATATTATAAAGCAACCTGTGGAGGGAACATGACAGCAGTTATGTTAGGGTTTATATGAGTAGAACTCAAGTCCAGGAATAGATACACAAGAAACAAAAAGTCAATTCAAGGGAGTAAATAAAACTAAAAAATCTGAAACTGAGAATTGTCCAAAGGTCAGATACCAGACAGTTGCAGAACTACCATTGATGCAGCAGGTGCAGTGGCACCAGGGCCCAAGGTGTGGGGGACCCATATCAGCCAGCCATGTGCATAGACATGTACACAAAGTGTACAATCCTAATACAGGGGAGCCTTTTATAAGTGCAGGTTTCAAGCCCGTCTATCTATCCTCAAAATCATTATAAAGAGAAAAACACATATTTTTTTCTACTTGGTACTGAGTTACCCTTGGAGAACCACATAAAAATGTTTGCACCAGGGCCCTCTGTTGAGTAGGTCCGCTACTGGACCAGAATATAAATCCAGTAACAAGGTACCAAGGAATACACAAGAGCAGAGTCCAATGTCAGGCCAAAGTTTGGGAACCATGAGATAAGTCCAGCCACTAGGTACCAAGAGGTAAAGCAAGAGCAAAGTCCAGCAGGTACTGGGGGTGAGGGTGTACAGGATACAAGATAGGTGCAGCTGGCACAGCAGGATTCAGATAATCTGACACTGGTACAGCAAGTACGGGAGGCTCAGCAGGCACAGGAAAACCCAGCAGGTGCAGGTGGTGAGTAAGTGTATCAGCATTCAGGTAAGTAGTGTCAGGACAAGGTAAGTACAAGCTTGTTGCAACACAGTATACAAGGAGAACTGAGAACAGGTAAGTACAAGATAAACTACTCAATAAGTCAGCCCAGAGTGATGGTTTTAGTGATTTATATAGGAACTCCCACACCTGTGGCCATTTAGGTGGAAGTTCCTGAAATTAGGTATGGCCCCTTTAAATTATGGCAGTTTGCAGCGCACATGCTTAAGGAAAGCAGCAGCCACTGGCACTGGCCAGTCACTGGATCGAGGTCAGGTAAGTAACTGACAAGTGAACACAAAAGGAGAAACCTGGGGCACTACAATGTACAGCAACTCCATAATTGTATAAGCACACTACAGATGTAATTGCTTTTATCATAATGTGGTTGTGGATTGGTGCCCTGCAGACATAGGAAAAACATAAATTATGCTAACCTGATAATTTCATTTCCTTCTGTATGAGGAGAGTCCATGGCATTATTCCTTACTGTTGTGAACTACTGAACCTGGTCACCAGGGGGAAACAAAGACACCCCACCCAAAGGCTTAAATATTCCCCCTACTTCCCTCATATCCCAGTCATTCTGCCAAGGGAACAAGGAACAGTAAAATAAATATCAGGGTATAAATGGTGCCGGAAGAGAAAAACAAAATTTTGGTCTGCCCATCGGAGTATACAGACAGGAGTCGTGGACTCTCCTCATACAGAAGGAAATTAAATTATCAGGTAAGCATAATTTATGTTTTCCTTCTTAATATGAGGAGAGTCCACGGCATCATACGTTACTGTTGGGAAAACTTTACCTAAGCTCTAGAGAACACTGAATGATGTCGGGTAGAAGCTAAGTGTCCTCAACCAAAAAGATAAGGAAGTCAAGGAGGCCTTCAGACCCTTACGCTTCCCAGAGTATATAATAAACAAGAAAGAAGTTTGTCTAAAATCCTAAGAAGCTTGAAGATAAAACTAGCTAGAACAACATATAGATTATGAAATAAATGTTCCTTCGGAGAAGAAGGATTAGGGCACAAGGATGTTACGATCAGACACAACCTTAGGAAGAAAACCCAAGCGGGTATGTAGGACAGCCATATCAGTGTGCAACACTAGATAGGGAGGCTCACATTGTAAGGCAGCCATTTCAGAAACTCGGCGTGCTGACCCAATAGCCAATAGAAAAAGAACCTTCAAAGACAACAATTTAATGTCAATCGAATGCATAGGCTCACACGGAGCCCTTGCAAAAACTTAAGAACAAGATTCAAACTCCAAGGTGGAGCGTTAGATCTAAACACAGGTCTGATCCTGATCAGAGCCTTAACGAAGGATTGCACGTCAGGAAGCTCTGCAAGCCTCTTGTGCAGCAAAACAGAAAGGGACAAAATATGTCCCCTCAGAGAACTGGTAGAAAGGTCCTTCTCCAGATCCTCCTGGAGAAAGGAAAGAATCCTGGCAACCTTGACATTATGCCAGGTGAAACCACGCTCCTCATATCAGAACAAGTAAGCTCTCCATACCTTATGGTAGATGCGACAAAGAACAAGTAAGCTCTCCATACCTTATGGTAGATGCGACAAATAACAGGCTTATGAGCCTGAATGAGAGTGCCAATAACCCTCTCAGAGAAACCTCTCTTGGCTAAGACTAAGTGTTCAATCTCCACGCAGTCAGCTTCAGAGAATCTAGATTTTGATGAACAAAAGGACCCTGCTCCAGCAGATACCTGCGACAAGGTAACCTCCATGGAGGATATGAGGACATCCCCATCAGGTCCACGAACCACATTCTTCATGGCCATGATGGAGCAATCAGTATTACTGAAGTTCTCCCCTGCCACTACACAAGGGAGAAGTGGTAACGGTGGAAAAATGTAAATTAGGTTGAACCTCCAAGGCAATGCTAATGCAACTGTTAGCTCCGCCTAAGGATCACTGGACCTTGACCCATATCTGGGTAGCTTGGAATTGAGCCGGGATGTCATGAGTTCTATCTCCGGCGTCCCCATCTGTTGCAAATCTCCGCAAACACCTAGGGATGGAGAGACCATTCTCCCGGATGAAAGGATTTTCTGCTGAGGAAATCTGTTTCCCAGTTGTCCACACCCAGAATGTGGATTGCTGACAGCGAGCAGTTGTGGGCCTCCGCCCATTCCAGAATCCGAGATACTTCCCTCATTGCTAGGGAGCTCCTTGTTCCCCCCTGATGGTTGATGTAAGCCACCAAAGTTATGTAGTCTGATTGGAATCTGATAAACTGGGATGAACCCAGAAGAGGTCAAGCCTTCAGAGCATTGAAGACCGCTCAAAGTCCCAAAATGTTGATCGGGAGGAGGGATTCCTCTTGAGTGCACAGGCCCTGTGCCTTCCTGGCACCCTAAACAGCTCCCCATCCTGATAGACTTGCATCCGTAGTCACAATCTCCCTAATGGTCTCAAGAAGGATGTCCCTTGGGACAGGTGATCTGGACAGAGCCACCAAGAGAGTGATTCTCTCAACCAGTTGTCCAGAGAAACCTGTTGAGACAGATCCGAATGTTTGCCATTTCACTGTCTCAGCATGCACTGCTGAAGTGGTCTGAGATGGAATCTGGCAAAAGCAATGATGTATATGCTGGACACCATGAGGCCAATCACCACCATACACCGAGCCACAGATGGCCTGAAAGAGGTCTGGAGGGCAAGACAAGCGGAAGTTAGCTTGTATTGTCTCTGGTCTGTAAGGAATATCCTCATGGATATGGAGTCTATTATAGTACCCAGGAATTCCACCCGGGTACTGGGAATAAAAGATCTATTTTCTAAGTTTATCTTTCATCCATGAGATTGAAGAAGAAATAGAAGATCTTTCAAATGGTCCTCTGCCAGACGACAGGATGATGCTTGAACCAGAATATTGTCCAAATATGGCACTACTGCTATACCTCTGGTTCTGGCCACTGCAAGCAGAACCCATAGAATCTTCATAAAGACTCTTGGAGCAGTAGCTAGACCAAACGGAAGTGCAATAAACTGAAAGTGCTTGTCCAGGAATGCAAACCTTAGGAACTTGAAGTGTTCCTTGTGTGTATTGGAATGTGAAGGTAAGCATCCTTCAGATCTATTGTGGTCACGAACTGCCCTTCCTGAACTAAGGGAAGGATAGACCTTATTGTCTCCATTTTGAATGAGGGGAGAGATAACAATATGCTTAAGCACTTTAGGTCCAGAATCTGGTGGAAAGTTCCTTCCTTCTTTGGGACCACAAAAATGTTTGAGTAGTATCCCAGACCTCTTTCTGCAAGAGGTACTGGAACAATGACTCCCAGGGAGGAGAGATCCCTCACGCACCCCAGAAAATGTTCTCTCTTTTCTGGCCTTGAAGACAGGTTTGACAAGAGGAATCTGCCCCTGGGTGGATGAGTCTTGAAACCTATCCTGTATCCATAAACTATTGCCTCTAAGACCCACGGGTCTTGCACATTTCCAAACCAAGCATCCGAAAAGAGCAACAGTCGGCCCCCTACAAGATCCAGAGCCGGATCGGGGGCCACCCCTTCATGCCGACTGTCTCATTGGGCTTTTTGTTTTGTTTGGATTTATTCCAGAACTGAGCCAGCTTCCAAGTCCCCTTGGATTGCTCAGGCTTTGTAGAGGGCTGCTGACGTTGGGATTTATCTGAAAGAAAGGAACGAAAATTAGGACCTTGTCCTTTAGGCGTGTTCTTCTTATCGTGCAGTAAAAAGGTACATTTGCCTCCAGTAACCATGGAGAAAATTGAGTCCAGGCCTGGACCAAATAGAATCTTTCCCTTTAATGGGAGGGAAAGAAGTCTTGACTTCGAAGTCATGTCCGAAGACCAGGACTTCAGCCAGAGTGCCCTATGGGCTTGAACAGAACATCCTGAAGCCTTAGCGTTCAAGGGAATAATTTGCATATTTGCATCACAAATAAAAGAACTAGTCACCCTTAAGGCCTTAATTCTTTCCTGGATCACGTAGAGGGACCCTCCACCTCGATCAACTCAGATAAGGAGTCGCACTAGTAGGAAGCTGCTCCAGCAACCTCCGCTGCCAGTTGAAATAAATATCCTGTATGTTGAAACATCTTTCTAAAAGAGTTTCAATCTTCTTATCCATGGGCTCTTTAAACGATAAACTATTCTTAAGCGGGATTGTAGTGCGCTTAGCAAGCATGGAGATAGCGCCATCCACCTTGGGGATGGAACCCTACAACTCCAATTGAGAGTCCTGAACCGGGAATAATTTCTTAAAGGAAGAAGGGTAAAATGAAGAACCAAGTCTTTCCCATTCATTCTTAATAATGTTTGCCATCTTTACGGAAACGGGGAAAGTCTGTGGGACAACCCTGTCCTCGTAGACCTTATCTAATTTAGGAATTAAAGGTTCCTCGCACAATTTAGGCTCTGGGACCTCTAAATTAGCCAAAACTTCCTTTAGCAGAAAGTGAAAAAAATCTTCAATCCTAAATCAAACTAAAGTCTGGTTCCTCCGCAGCTGGAGGCCTAGAGGCAACAGATTCCGACCCAGAAAGAGCATCCTCTGAAGTATCAGAGGCATTCTCATCAGCGGATAATCTAGTATCAGATAAATCCAACAAGCTACAGATGACCCCTGGGAAGGATAGCAATATTTGACCTTTCATTTAGCATGGTGAGGTAAAGCACTAAAGGCCGCAGACACTGTCGTTTGTAACTGCAACTGCTGCAAAATCTGACGGTAAAAGGGCCACTCCAGATGGAGGATTAGGAGTGCTGCGGGAAGCTGCATGTGTATTGGGAGATGACTGTAGGGTAAGCACCTCACGGGCCAGAGATTCCTCAGAGATGGATGACTCAGTGATACTAAACATATTAACATTTTTTTATATAATTACATTATCAAGGCATGTGGAACATAATTGAGCAGGTGGGTATACCGGGCCCTCCTCACAATATAGACAGGTATAAAGAGGGAGTACCCTCTAATGCATCAGAAACCTCCATAGCGTATGCTTATAAATCAGACTGTTAATAATAAGATAAAACGGCACCTTTATACCCCAAATGGCTGGGGCACTTACCAACTCCCATGACCCAGGCCCAACAGAGAAAAAACTCTTTGTCTCCTGTAAATCATACGGTCAGGAAAGAGGAAAACAGTGTGACCACACCTGGTCACATGGCGCAATGCAGGACCGCCCCTGCTATATTAAAAAGTGCGCCAAGCCTTCCCAGGCTGCGCAGCCTACCAAAACGAAAGTAAAACCTGTACATTCCAACATCTGCCTGAGCCTCATCTCACACATGTTGCAGCATAATCATAGTAATAAAATGATGTGATTAATTACCCCCCTGTTCAATAATCCCACTCCGGACATATTAACCCTTGATTCCACACAGATAAAAGGAGCCCACTGTGACCCTGTCTTCTTGTGTTATCATATGTATATAAAAACTGAAACTATCATACCGGAATATATGCCGTGGAACAGGAACATAGCCTCTCAAGTTTGACAGTCTTGTAGCATTGCAGCTGAAATGGACTTGAGTGATGAAAGCAGTCAGTGAAACTCGTCAACACTGATTGCTTAGGAGCTGTTAATACAAGTCTGAATGGGTTCGCAGAAAGACTCTCCCTGCATCTCCAGACTCTAACTTCCATCAATGCACTCACTGAGAGGGTAGATGCCCTTCATAAGGAACTACTCCGAATCTACTGACACTTCTCTGCCAACCTCCTGTGACAAAAGGCAAATAATGACTGGGATATGAGGGAAGTAGGGGGAGTATTTAAGACTTTGGCTGGGGTGTCTCTGCCTCCTCCTGGTGGCCAGGTTCAGTATTTCTCAACAGTAAGGAATGATGCCGTAGACTCTCCTCATAATAAGAAGGAAGTAGGGTATGAATTATTCATGTACATTCGGATTCAGAAGAATCTAACTTTGTGTTATTCTTTGAATTTATCTGAATTGGTAAAATTAACAAATATGATCTCAACAAAAAAAAAATTCAAATTTTCGCAGGTATGAAAAGCTCAAAGAGTTCAAATTTACACTATTCAATCAAGATTAGCATTATCCTTGTCAGTTGATTGATTAATGTGTAAGCCAATGAGATATGCAAATTTTACTTTATTCTTGGCCAATCGTGACCTCATGAATACCCAACATATACACATTAAAGGCAGTCATTGCTTAACTATTCTAAATGAGGCCGAGTTTGAATTATAAGCAGTGAAACCTTTGTTAAAATCCAAACAATGGTGGTTAAAGCCGAAATCCCAATGTCTACAATAATGGCCCCTGAAAATAAGATTTCAATTACCACCAATGCAAGAAACATGTTTTTGGGTGATCACAGTGCAAAATGTATTTGGCTGATAAAAGCCCACAGCCATGAACAAGTTTTCACTTGAAAAGCTTCGGAAAACGTGTTTTCAGATGCTAAATACGTGATATCAGGATTGAAAGAGACTATGCAACTGAAATTTACACAAACAATGGCCTTTTCAAACCTCTTAAATTTATAGTACAGTTATATGGAATAAACTGTTTTATACAGTGTGGGAAATACTAATTTACAAGTGCGAGATTAATTTATTGTAATCTAAATTAATCCTCATAACTGGTAAACAATATAAATACTATTTGTACATAGGCATGATGGTTATACTAGACATGTTTATTTAATGATTATGGCAAAGAATGACTGGGGGGGGGGTGAGGGGAGTGGGGGAGGTATTTAAGTCTTTGCCTCCTCCTGGTGGCCAGGTTCTTAATTCCCACTAGTAATGAATGAAGCCGTGGACTCTCCTCCTCTTTAAATGGAAATTATAATTTTTGTTCATTTTTGTCCCAACCATTGCTTGAAAAAAAATCAATTTTCCAGGTTGGAGGAATTTACATCAGAATTTAAGAAGAAGAATGCGGGAAATTTGTTTCCATTCAAAAAAAGGCCATAATATTATCATCTTCTAGAATATGATTTTTTAACAGTTCTTGTATTATAAATAATTAATCTACTAAATTACAAAGTTTACTCAATTGCAATAAACTAGAAATCTCACCTTTTAGCTCAAATTTGCTTAATTTTTAATAATGTAAGAAGATGGCGACACGTTTTACATATTGTACATTTGAATTTCTGTGATTTATCCTTTTTTTTTTTTTTTTTTTTTTTTTTTTTTTAATCTCTACAAAAAATCTTGGTGGCCAACAAACCAATCCCAGTCATTAAAACTTGATTACCTATTGAAGTGATTTCAATATAAATATATGAGTTAATAAAGAGTTAATAAAGACATCAGTGAGATTTCTTAGGGTTGACTACAACAGAAGTATCAGAGTCTTCCAAAGTAGCCAATGCCTCCTAAAACAGTATAAGAAGGTGTTCAAGCTTAAATCTGAAGTATACTTCTTCAGTATCAGATAAAGGAATTATAGTGTCCGAAACTGAGATCTCACCTTAAGAGGCTACTGACGTATCCTCCTCATCAGACTTATGAGGGAAAGCAACCTGTGTAGCAGACGGCGGAGCAGAAACCTTACAATCTTAATCTTCAATTTTCCTTTTGCATTTCCCCTTAACATAGAAATAGCAGATAATGCCGCAGATACCACTAAAGATACCTGAGCAGCAATTTCTGCAGACAAATAAACTCTGTCAGGAGGCTTAGAGGAACCGCAGGGCTCTGTATGTGATGCCATTGAGACTTGGGACATCTGAGGGACAAGCTGTGGCATTGTCTGGACAGCATCCCCCTGAGCAGGCCCAGACTGGCCATAGGGCATACCGGATAAATGCCCGGTAGGCCGCAAGATAGTTTAGCCTCGCTCACCACCGCCACCGCATACAATTTTTTTTAAAAAAAGAACTGAAAATATATATTTTTTAAATATATTTAATAAATGTTTGGTAAAGTTTGTATAGTATAATTACTAGTATTGCATATGTTCTTTGCAATGCAATTTGCACATTGCTGAATTCTGATTCGTCTCATTCTAAAGTTCAGGTTCAGCGACGCCAGTCATAATAATCCCCATTCCAAATCAGCTGTATTATCGCATAGGCGCACTGTTTCCATCGGTGACTGTCTCACGTGACTACTGACTGACTGACTGAGGAAGGAGGAGGCTAACCTAGCACTGTGAGTGACATGACATGCCCGGGCCCAGCACGCCGCTGCACTACACTCACTGATGCCAGCATGCTGCGTGCTGTGTCCACGACGTGACACAAAGAGGCTGTCAGAGTGTCAGTGGCACAGCGCTGAGTGCTTTCTTCCTCGGAGGGGAGAGATGCTGCAGCTGGGTCCATCCAGGATTCCCGATCCAGTAAGCAGTGCCAGTGAGGAGAGCTGCGGTGATGCTGTGAGCAGACTCAGCAGGTGGCCAGGTGACTTAAAGGGACAGTAAAGTCAAAACTAAACGTTCATGATTCAGATAGGGCATGCAGTTTTAAACAACTTTCCAATTTACTTTAATCATCAAATTTGCTTCGTTACCTTGGTTGTATTTTTGAAAAGCTAAACCTAGCTAGGCTCAAACTGATTTCTAAACCATTGAAAACCGCCTCTTAGCTCAGCGCATTTTGAAAGTTTTTCACAGTTAGTTCATGTGTGTCATAGAAAACATTGTGCTCACTCCTGTGAAGTTATTTAGTAGTCGTCACTGATTGACTACACTGCATGTCTGTCAAAAGCACTTAGATAAGGAGGCTGTCTGCAGAGGCTTAGATACGAGGTGTGTCTCTATGTGTATATATATATATATATATATATATATATATGTATGTGTGTGTGTGTATATCTATGTGTGTATATATGTATGTGTGTGTGTGCATATGTGTGCATGTGTGTGTATGTGTGTATATATATGTGTGCTTATAGGTGTGGGTGTATGTGTGTATATATATGTGTGCTTATAGGTGTGCGTGTATGTGTGTATATATGTATGTGTGCTTGTGCATATGTGTGTATATATGTTTGTGCGTGTGTGCATATGTGTGTATATATGTGTGCGTATAAATGTATATGTGTGTGTGTATATATATATATATATATACACACACACATATATATGCACACATATACATATATACGCACACATATATACACACATATGCACACACATATATATGTATATATATATATATATGTGCATGTGACTGTGTTTGTATATATATATGTGTGTGTGTGTGTGTGTGTCTATGTGTGTATATATGTATGTGTGTGTGCATATGTGTGCATGTGTGTCTATGTGTGTATATATGTATGTGTGTGCATGTATGTCTATGTGTGTATATATATATGTGTGTGTGCATGTGTCTATGTGTGTATATATGTGTGTGCATATGTGTGCATTGTATGTGTTGTGTGTGTCTATGTGTGTATATATGTATGTATGTGCGTGTGTGTGTGCATATGCGTGTATATATGTATGTGTGTGTGTGTGTGCATGTGTGTCTATGTGTGTGTATATGTGTGTGCGTGCATGTATGTGTGTCTATGTATGTATATATGTGTGTGTGTGTGTGTGCATATGTGTGCATGTGTCTATGTGTGTATATGTGTGTGTGTGTGTGCATATGTGTGCGTTGTATGTGTGTGTCTATGTGTGTATATATGTATGTATGTATGTGTGCATATGTGTGCGTGTCTATGTGTGTATATATGTATGTGTGTGTGTGTGTCTATGTGTGTATATATGTATGTGTGTGTGTGTCTATGTGTGTATATATGTATGTGTGTGTGTATGTGTGTGTATATATATGTGTGTGTGTATGTGTATGTATTAAACAATATTTATTTATGAGGGGGTGGAAGTCTTGGTGAGTTTTCACACGTTTTTATGTAGGACTTGACCCCTGCAGTAACATATTGCACAGCCGCACACAGCACTGCACCGCTGTGTGCAGTGCTGTGTGCGGCTGTACAATAATACATACCTGTACACTCATGTGGGACAGAGTATGGGATACCCCATCTGCAGATTTGTACACACACATGACACGGGTCACATGATGCCACAAGTGAGCTGCAGTCGTAGGCCAAGCGGGACATTTCATGTGCCGTGTCACGTGGTGCAGAAACATCGCCTGGCTTTGCACTACTGGAAGCTAGCTGAACACATCTAGTAAGTTAATGATAAGTACACATGTGTGTAACCACCTATCACCAGCTAGCTCCCAGTAGTGCATTCCTGTTGAGGACATGTACATATGTTTTTAACAAAGGATACCAAAAGAACAAAGTAAACATGATAATAGAAGTTAGTTTAAAAAAAAAGTGTCTTGAAAAGACATGCTGTATCTGAATCGTAAAAGTTTACTTTTGGCTTTCATACTCTTTAAAATCTATATTAAGGTTTGGCTGATTCAGATGGAATCTTTTAACAATGCACTTGTATTTCATGAAAAAATAGCACTTTTTTATTTTATTGTGTTTTTTTTATATTTTTTCAATTGACAAAATACAGTGATTATAGTGTATTGGAAATGTTAAGTATTATACGGTTAAATAAGAAATGGTGAGCAAGGGGGGGGTGAATGGACCTCTTTGCCCTAAAATACCCGGACCTTTTTTTGGACCCAGCCCGACCCTGCCCCTGAGAGACACCAGACTCATGGGGCAATCATTTATATTTACACTGTAGCATTCTAGCTAAACAATTAGCACAAAATTGCATAGGTGAAACAATTGGTGCTACTAGAGGAAAAAAAAATCATATAGATAATAAAGAAGAATCTACATTTTGATATACAGGGTAATATAAGTTAAACCTGTAAATTTAACACACTAAAAATTAAACTTGAGATACCAGGTTAAAAAAACAGTAGAGTTACTCACTATACCATACTTTGTTCCCAAAAACAAAGGATTAAGACAATTTGAAAAAACAAAAAAACACTACTGTTAGTTTGTGTATGTACCGGACCTTTCCATAACACATGAGCCATAATAAACATAAAAAGGGAATGCTTTAACACCAAAATAAAGAATTAACCCTTAGGTCTCAAATCACATAAATCAGTGCCTGCAGCCTGCCCATAAATATCTTTACAAAGGATACCACATGTTCCAATGAAATATGTAGATACAATTCCTTTAAGTGCAAGTCTCCAGTACCCAGAAGACAAAATGCACTTACCTGCAATCTAGCTGTCCAGCAGGGAGACAGCTTTCAAGGCATGAAAGGACACATACTCCTTACAGAGACCTGTAGAAAAAGAAAGAACAGAGTAAACCTACTCTGGCTTTCTATACTAGGGCAGCAATATGTTAGGAAATGCAGCAAGGCCCACCTCACAAGTTCCTAACTGCTTTAAAGCCACCACTACTCTACTGCAGAGATTCAGGTGGACTACAGCTAGACCCAAAAATCTTGCTTGAAGCGAAAGAAATCCAATTTCCTTCAGACACCAAAACTTAATTTTCTCCATTGACAAAGGCAAAGAGAATGACTAGGGATTATGGATAGGGGAGTGACACTTAACAGCTTTGCTGTGGTGCTCTTTGCCTCCTCCTGCTGGCCAGGAGTAATAGACCCACTAGTAATTGATGAAGTCGTGGACTCTTCATCTCTTAGGAAATAAATTGGATTCAGTGTTCCTTTAACAAAATATCTGCCTGGATAGTTACCAGGACGTGGTATTTTGTAGAACAAAGCTATGTTCTCACATCTGTCAGCATAATAATATGCAACCACTTATGCTTCACCCATACCTTATCTCTGTGACACATTTTAAATGAAACATAGCTACATTTGATGATTTTGGTTATTTAGTAGAATTAGGTTATTGGTTTAAGTGAAATCCTGCAAACAAAAATGATAAATTCATTTAGGTTACATATGGAATTATTTTTCTATAATGCATAGAAGTTAACACAGTTTATTTTACCTGAAAAATAGTTCTCTTCACTGCAGAGCCTTTTTTCTTCTAGAAAGAGAGAAAGTATTTTTATTTTAAGACACTTTATATGCAACAATGATAATAATAACAATATATTGAATGAAAAAGCTACTAAACACACAACATGCAATGCCATACATTAGTAACTGGCTATTTTATAAATTAGATTTGCCCAGATTGCATTTTATGACTTGCTAAGTATGGGCAAGTGTCTCTACGAATGTGCACTAAGGAGTAATTTGATGAACTAGATAATTAACTACCATTCTATGGGGTCGATTTATGAAGCAGAGTATGCTGCTTCTAACCCACTCCGCTTCAGTTCCGCCTGAAGTGGAAGTTAAGAAGCACCGGTCCTATGACCGCTGCTCCTTAACTCATTCGCCACATCTGAGGTGGCGGACAGCAATCAGCCCGATCACCCCTTCGCCACCACCAACAACTTTACAGTAAAAGAGCAAAAAGATGGGAACATAGGCATCCCTACAGGGGGGGCAATTACCCCCCCACTAGATATTCCTTGCCCACCCTGCCAGGCTTGGCGCTTGCATAAGGGGGCCTGCCTCTTACCCGAGTCCCAACTACTTTTTTTTTTTTAAATATGTTTTTTTTTATTGAGGGGAAAAAAAAAACAATTACAAAGATATCAAACGGTTTGCTCAAGCAAACTTATGACGCGCAGTAAATGCAAAAACAAATCATATACACAAGAAGTACATAAGAACATATATAGGGATAGATCCCTTATCACAACAGTTGCATAGTGTACCCAAGTTGAAACATAATTCAAATGCATAGGGATTGGGGAGCAAACCTAAAAGTGCCCTCTTTTTACCCTCAAAGACACCTGAGGCCACTTATGGACCCCAATAAATTTAATTTGCTAATCAGAAGGTTTTTGAGTAGCACAGGCCCAGTCAAGGTCTGCACTTGCAAGTTCCTTCATATGTCTGCTAGGACCATGGGTAGGTCCTGAGAACTAGTAGTAAAATTGAAGGAGATGATAGTTGAGGACATGTACATATGTTTTTAACAAAGGATACCAAAAGAACAAAGTAAACATGATAATAGAAGTTAGTTTAAAAAAAAAGTGTCTTGAAAAGACATGCTGTATCTGAATCGTAAAAGTTTACTTTTGGCTTTCATACTCTTTAAAATCTATATTAAGGTTTGGCTGATTCAGATGGAATCTTTTAACAATGCACTTGTATTTCATGAAAAAATAGCACTTTTTTATTTTATTGTGTTTTTTTTATATTTTTTCAATTGACAAAATACAGTGATTATAGTGTATTGGAAATGTTAAGTATTATACGGTTAAATAAGAAATGGTGAGCAAGGGGGGGGTGAATGGACCTCTTTGCCCTAAAATACCCGGACCTTTTTTTGGACCCAGCCCGACCCTGCCCCTGAGAGACACCAGACTCATGGGGCAATCATTTATATTTACACTGTAGCATTCTAGCTAAACAATTAGCACAAAATTGCATAGGTGAAACAATTGGTGCTACTAGATGAAAAAAAAATCATATAGATAATAAAGAAGAATCTACATTTTGATATACAGGGTAATATAAGTTAAACCTGTAAATTTAACACACTAAAAATTAAACCTGAGATACCAGGTTAAAAAAACAGTAGAGTTACTCACTATACCATACTTTGTTCCCAAAAACAAAGGATTAAGACAATTTGAAAAAACAAAAAAACACTACTGTTAGTTTGTGTATGTACCGGACCTTTCCATAACACATGAGCCATAATAAACATAAAAAGGGAATGCTTTAACACCAAAATAAAGAATTAACCCTTAGGTCTCAAATCACATAAATCAGTGCCTGCAGCCTGCCCATAAATATCTTTACAAAGGATACCACATGTTCCAATGAAATATGTAGATACAATTCCTTTAAGTGCAAGTCTCCAGTACCCAGAAGACAAAATGCACTTACCTGCAATCTAGCTGTCCAGCAGGGAGACAGCTTTCAAGGCATGAAAGGACACATACTCCTTACAGAGACCTGTAGAAAAAGAAAGAACAGAGTAAACCTACTCTGGCTTTCTATACTAGGGCAGCAATATGTTAGGAAATGCAGCAAGGCCCACCTCACAAGTTCCTAACTGCTTTAAAGCCACCACTACTCTACTGCAGAGATTCAGGTGGACTACAGCTAGACCCAAAAAT
Source organism: Bombina bombina (assembly GCF_027579735.1). Lineage (NCBI taxonomy): Eukaryota > Metazoa > Chordata > Amphibia > Anura > Bombinatoridae > Bombina > Bombina bombina. The sequence goes on along the minus strand of NC_069504.1, from coordinate 33,695,948 downwards.
CTTGCTTGAAGCGAAAGAAATCCAATTTCCTTCAGACACCAAAACTTAATTTTCTCCATTGACAAAGGCAAAGAGAATGACTAGGGATTATGGATAGGGGAGTGACACTTAACAGCTTTGCTGTGGTGCTCTTTGCCTCCTCCTGCTGGCCAGGAGTAATAGACCCACTAGTAATTGATGAAGTCGTGGACTCTTCATCTCTTAGGAAATAAATTGGATTCAGTGTTCCTTTAACAAAATATCTGCCTGGATAGTTACCAGGACGTGGTATTTTGTAGAACAAAGCTATGTTCTCACATCTGTCAGCATAATAATATGCAACCACTTATGCTTCACCCATACCTTATCTCTGTGACACATTTTAAATGAAACATAGCTACATTTGATGATTTTGGTTATTTAGTAGAATTAGGTTATTGGTTTAAGTGAAATCCTGCAAACAAAAATGATAAATTCATTTAGGTTACATATGGAATTATTTTTCTATAATGCATAGAAGTTAACACAGTTTATTTTACCTGAAAAATAGTTCTCTTCACTGCAGAGCCTTTTTTCTTCTAGAAAGAGAGAAAGTATTTTTATTTTAAGACACTTTATATGCAACAATGATAATAATAACAATATATTGAATGAAAAAGCTACTAAACACACAACATGCAATGCCATACATTAGTAACTGGCTATTTTATAAATTAGATTTGCCCAGATTGCATTTTATGACTTGCTAAGTATGGGCAAGTGTCTCTACGAATGTGCACTAAGGAGTAATTTGATGAACTAGATAATTAACTACCATTCTATGGGGTCGATTTATGAAGCAGAGTATGCTGCTTCTAACCCACTCCGCTTCAGTTCCGCCTGAAGTGGAAGTTAAGAAGCACCGGTCCTATGACCGCTGCTCCTTAACTCATTCGCCACATCTGAGGTGGCGGACAGCAATCAGCCCGATCGAATACGATCGGGTTGATTGACACCCCCTGCTAGCGGCCGATTGGCCCCAAATCTGCAGGGGGCGGTATTGCACCAGCAGTTCACAAGAACTGCTGGTGCAATGCAAATGATGACAGCGTATACCGTCTACATTTATCAATATGCGGCAGACATGATACGCTACATCATATCATGTCTGTTCACACAATAATAAATTGACCCCTATATATTTAGTTCCTATAATATTTTGGGTCTTCAGATAGGGATACTGGAGAGACTTAATCCAGCCATGCTACATCACCCCTTCGCCACCACCAACAACTTTACAGTAAAAGAGCAAAAAGGTGGGAACATAGGCATCCCTACAGGGGGGGCAATTACCCCCCCCCACTAGATATTCCTTGCCCACCCTGCCAGGCTTGGCGCTTGCATAAGGGGGCCTGCCTCTTACCCGAGTCCCAACTACTTTTTTTTTCTTTTTTTTTTTTTTTAAATATGTTTTTTTTTATTGAGGGGAAAAAAAAAAACAATTACAAAGATATCAAACGGTTTGCTCAAGCAAACTTATGACGCGCAGTAAATGCAAAAACAAATCATATACACAAGAAGTACATAAGAACATATATAGGGATAGATCCCTTATCACAACAGTTGCATAGTGTACCCAAGTTGAAACATAATTCAAATGCATAGGGATTGGGGAGCAAACCTAAAAGTGCCCTCTTTTTACCCTCAAAGACACCTGAGGCCACTTATGGACCCCAATAAATTTAATTTGCTAATCAGAAGGTTTTTGAGTAGCACAGGCCCAGTCAAGGTCTGCACTTGCAAGTTCCTTCATATGTCTGCTAGGACCATGGGTAGGTCCTGAGAACTAGTAGTAAAATTGAAGGAGATGATAAACTTAAACATAACAACATTAAATATTCTCATACTAAGCATTATATCAGAAAAATAAATCTGCAGAAACGGCTTCACCAATAAGTCTGAATACTAAGAGGTAGAGGAATACAATCAAACACAGTCACGTTTAGTTACTTTATACTGAAAAACGAGAAAATATTTCACCCAAATGTAATAATATATATCCAGCTTATAGTTAAGATTAACCAATGGCTCTATTGATTGTCAGTCGCCCCAACGCAGGAAACACGTATGTAGGTTACCTTAGGCCCTCTAACCCCTAATCATCTTACCAACGAATCTATCGCATACATTAAGTGCATACAGAGACTGATATGTATACAAAAAGTATAGGGATGGACAGTTTGCAGACTTCAGTACATGGAATAATAGTCATAATAGAACTTTCAATAATAAGATCCGGAGAGCCATTCTTATACACATGCGGGTACAAACCAAAGCAAAGGCTCTACGAATAGGACAGAGACTACATAACTCTGTCAAATGGGGAGTGTGGAGGGTAAGCCATTTATCCCTTACCACACAGTGAGGGGGGGGGGGGATTCAGGGCTGGTGATAAAGTCCCCTTCCTTGGATAAGCCATGTAACCTAATTTATATTTGGCGTAAATGGTCTCCACAGCACAACATATATTATCAGAAGGGGACTGCTATAATTTTAAAGCGAGTGACAATATTAACCTCCCATCTAGTGAGGGCAATGTCTACTAAGTTTACTACTAGGGACATAGGGTTAAAACAGTAGCAGTACATGGCAGGTGTATTATAAGAATCAGAAGAAGTAGCATACTATATGAATCAAAGTAGATCCCAGAAGTTCCCTTAGTTAAATTCTTAAACAACTAGTTTTAAGCACAAACAGAATAAAAATATACTTTACACTGTGCCAAGAGATAAGTTAGGTACATATGCTTGTTAAACGACCATATTATGAGCTCATCCAGATAAGAGAATTCATATTTGTGCACTCAGGGACAAGGAAAAAGTACAATATCAGGTTTGGTAGGTGGAGTACCAGTGCTTACTAAAACGGCCATAATGTGAACTCATCCATATAGGAGTATATACATTTGTGTACACAGGTACAAAGAAAAGGTACAATATCAGGTTGTGTATGGTATGGGACAATAGAGCACAGGGGGACCTCAAGATGTAAGACTATCCAGGTGGGTTTAGCATGCCCAAAGTCTCTTTCCCACCCGTGTATCCTGCCTATCCCGTTTGCATGCGGGAAAAGTTGTCACATAGAAGGGTAGTTGTCCAGACCTGCATGTGCAGTCTGGCAGTAATGGACTGTTCATGAATGGGCGGTCTATGGGGGAGTCGCTCTTCCCTGCGGTCCTCAGCCACCAGCTTTATGCGGGAGATATTGAGTGGTCCTTGGTGGCAACTGCTTGAGGGGGAGCCAAGTGTTATTTAGACTCACCCCAAACCTTATTTGAGCTGGAGAGATTGGCTGTCTGGAGATGTGATCCTCGGAGAGTTCTGTGATCACAGCAGCCACCGAGAGTGATCCGCCGGCCTCTTGCCAGATATCGGCCGCACCTCCCACGGTGTATGCGGAGGCAGGTGATGTGGACTCCGAATAACTATGTTGCGCTTCATCGATAACCTCATCCTCATTTGCTTGTTCGCTCGGCTGAACTTCTTTCCTCTGATCGTTGGGCCCGGTAGACGCCCCTGTGGCAAGTCGGGCCATCTCCATGCGCGTGTCTCTTAGCTTAGACACAAAGCCATCAATTCTCTCGCATATGGACTGTTCAAATTCTGACAGCAGCTTGAATACATCAGCCTTAGTCACCTCCATGCTCAGAGTTGTAGAATCCCTGCCTCTGTATATAGGAAAGTCAGTAATGATTACCAGCTCCACTGCCTTCAGATAGTTACGTGGTCTAGAAAATGGCCGCTTTCAGGGATACCTAATGTAGATAGTCGCGTTCAGAGAATGTGTAAAATTTATTTTCTCGCTGGGGATTCATAGTAGCTCTCATTCTATTGGCTAATTTGAATTTTAAAAAAATTAAATCAGCCAATAGGAATGCAAGGGACACCATTTTGAAAAGGCACCCTTGAATTGAGGATATAGTGTATGGCGGTGACCGTATGAAGAGGACACTCCGGGCCGCCGGGATGAAGATAGAAGACGCCGCCGGGATGAAGATAGAAGAAGCCATCTGGACTTCAGAAACTGTGAGCAGATCTTTGGGAGTTAGTGTTAGTTTCTTTTTTAAATCTTTTTGGGTGGGTATTTTTTTTAGATTAGGGTTTGGGCTTTATGTAAAAGAGCTGAATTCCATTTTAAGGGCAGTGTAAAAGAGCTAAATGCCCTTTAAAGGGCAATGCCCATACAAATGCCCTTTTCAGGGCAATGGGTAGCTTAGGTTTTTGTTAGTTAGGTTTATTATTTTGGGGGGTTGGTTGGGTGGTGGGTTTTACTGTTGGGGGTCTTTGTATTTTTTACAGGTAAAAGAGCTGGTTTCTTTAGGGCAATGCCCTACAAAAGGCCCTTTTAAGGGCTATTGGTAGTTTATTGTATTCTAGGGTTTTTTATTTGGGGGGGACTTTTTTATTTTTATAGGGCTATTAGATTAGGTGTAATTGTTTTTATTTTAGATAATTTTGTTTGTTATTTTTCGTAATTTAGTATTTTTTTTATTTTTTTTGTAATTTTAGACTTACATGTTTTAGTAGTGTTAGTTTTTTTTTAATGTGTAATTTTGCTTTTTTAATTGGTAGTTTTTTTAATTTTATTATAATAGTTAAGTTAGGTTAATTGTTAGTTTAAACTTAGGTTTTTTAATTTTACAGGTAAGTTATTATCTATTGTAAGATAGGGATATTGTAATTTTTATTTGGTTGTTAGGTTTAGGGGTTAATAGTTTAATTTAGTTTTTTGTGATGTGGGGGGCTGGCAGTTTAGGGATTAATAGGTTTATTTAGTGACAGTGATGTGGGAGGCCAGTGGTTTAGGGGTTAATAACTTTATTTAGTGGTGGTGATGTCGGGGAGCGTCAGAATAGGGGTTAATAGCTTTATTATAGTGTTGGCGATGTTGGGGAATAGGGGTTAATAACTTTATTATAGTGGCGGCGATGTCAGGGAGCGGCAAAATAGGGGTTAATATTTTTTGTTAGTGGTGGCGATGTCAAGGGCAGCAGATTTGTGGTGTTTAGACTTGGGCTTTATGTCAGGGTGTTAGGTTTAAAAGTAACTTTTTTCCCCATCGTCATCAATGGGGTTGCGTTACGGAGCTTTTCATTCTGCAATCGCAGGTTTTCTAATACTCTCTCCCCATTGATGACTATGGGGAAAGCGTGTACGAGCACATATTCTCAGCCCTTGGATTTTGTGCGGTATGGAGCTTATTGCCACCATATTGCACACACAAGGCGGCTTTTCAGAAACTTGTAATGGCAGCGATATGGCACTTCAGTCTGGCCACGCCCACCCGACCACGCCCCCCATTGCGGCGCCCCATCCGGCCATGCCCCTCATCACGCCCGGTCATGCCCCCATTGCAGCTCTCTCACCGGTCACGCCCCTAAAGGCCAGGTATGTTTGTCCTTGCACAGTCTCTACTGCGCATGACTGCATCTGACAAACATACCTGGCCTTTTATTATATAGGATATATATATATATATATACAGTATATATATATATAAGCTGCAAATGTTACAACCACCTAGACCGGGCATCCCCCGTCAGACTAAAATCAAAACATCAGTCCGCATGACAGGAGATTCCAGAAGTTTTTACAGTTATGTGCAAGCAAGAAGCTAATGAGCTTATGAATAAAGTCTCCCCTCTGTATGTGTCAAGACTCGGTTTAATAACATTTAATGCAGTTCATTTAATTTTAGCAAAGTGTTGATATCCATTCAAAAATGTCACACATCTATTTCTAGCTATATAGCTCTCAGAGGCTTTGCCATGCAAAAAAGCAGTGATATCCAAAGCAGTGAATAATATACAGTTAGAGAAGCATTCATGCAGTGAGCCAAGTGTTTCAGATGCATGCAAAGTATCAGATGTAATTCAACAGTTAAATGATGAACTGGCACTCAAGGTTGATTGTCTGCCCCTATTTCATGAATAGCGTATACATGGGATGTATCCGCCCTAGGAATGATCTCACCCGGAGTCAGCAGTGCAAATGTGGTAAGTGAGCCCCCCTTCTTTCACTTCCAAAGCCGGGTGGGCTAATAAGGAACTGAGTCCCACAAGCAAAACATTTACAAGCTAGGGTTTGACGTCATAACTAGGCCTACCATATGACATTATATATGTGTATATATACAGTATATATATATATACAGGTGGCCCTCATTTTACAACGGTTCAATTTACACCGTTTCAGAATAACAACCTTTTTTTCCAGTCATGTGACTGCTATTGAAAAGCATTGAGAAGCAGTTCATTTATTAAAATAGCCAGTAGGTGGAGCTGTCCACTTGTGTTGCAGCAAAGCCAAGCAAGCTGAAATTAATCAGTTTAACCAGACCTGAGCTATCGAGCAGATTTCAAAGGAACAAGATCTTCCTGTCTATAACTCAGTCCAGATTGGAATGCATAGAAAGAACTGTTTGCAGAAAAATGCAAGTGAAGTCTGTGTTGTGTGATTATTTTATTAGGTTTATAATGCTGTTTAGCAAATGTTTTTGTTCATTTAACTTAGTTTAATTATATATTCTGTGTTGTGTGATTATTTTATTAGGTTTATAATGCTATCTAGCATTTAAAGTCTTCATTTCAAAGCTTTTAAAATAATGTATTAGGTGTTACTTATGACAATTTTGAGAGGGGCCTGGAACCTATCTCCCTCACTTCCCATTGACTTACATTATAAACTGGGTTTCAATTTACAACGGTTTCGATTTACAACCATTCCTTCTGGAACCTAACCCCGGCGTAAACTGAGGGCTACCTGTATATATATATATATATATATATATGTGTGTGTGTGTGAAATATATACACACAAAGAGAAGTGCACTCACAGGAACGAACAACCAGCTCAATTGCATTGTTATGTGCTCTTACCTTCATCTAGTTTACTCTTAGTTCTCTGCAGCATTAATAAAAATAATCCTATAACCATTAACACAGAGGTTGTCAGGACAGCCACCCGTAAGGCTCGTTTTTTTGAACCCCTCACTTCTATGTCATCTGAAAAAAATTATAAAAACAATTGAGTCAAAGCAAAATAATCAAACAAATAGATCAAATAAAATAACAAATAAGAAAAAAATGTTTGATAATGACAAAATAATTTAAGAGAAATTCTTATCATTGTTAATATAAGTATTATTGCTGACTTGCATATGTTGTAAGTAATATACGAAAGACAATAGAGTTGATTCCAATCTTACTTACATGTTTATTTGTATTTCAAGATGATTAAGAATAATAGTATTATCTTGCACATTAGATATATCCACTGATGACATTTTCTACGTAGATATGAATATAAGGTCTAGATTCATTAAACCTATATTCATCATAATTGTAGACTCTAGTAGGCAGGATATATATTTACATATAGATTTGTGTTTATTACACATACGTGATATCTTGCACATATGTAAGTTACAGCATTTTCATCTCCTTAAACTGAATTTCTATCAGCAATCAGGTTTTCACAATTTGGATTTAACAGGTTATCATCTAATCTTGTTAATTTTCAACTAAGATGGTTACGCCGTTTAAAAAAAAAAAAAAAGTACCAACATATAATGTTATGAATTAACGAGATTTACAATATTTAGAACCTTTTGTCTCCATATTCTGATAGTAATAGATATTCAGCAAAAGCAAACCTTATTCTGTACAGTGAAGTTTGGAAAGATTATATTTTATAAAAGCATTAACTTTTCCTCAAGCTTTCGGTTTATCATTGAAATTATTTACACACAACTACTGCAACCATAAGGCAAATGGTTGTAAAAACTTATTTGGGGTCCCCTTTGTTTAGAGATGGCTAATTGCAGCTGCTCACCACACTTTTGTAATTCCCGGCAGTGAAGGGGTTAATCAGTTAGCATTTAAGGTTAATATCAGCTGCAGTGTAAAGAATATCCTCCCACCTGACTCCTCCTACCCTATGATCCCTCCCAAACACCCCCCCACACACACAAAATGGTTACCACCATCTTGGGTAATGGTAGGCAAACTGCAGGTTATGGTTTCTTTTTTGTTTTTTAAATATATATTTTGTTATTTCTGTAGTGTAGGGGTCCCTCCTCACCCTCCCAATTCCCTGATCCCCCTACAACAGCTCTCTTACCCTCCTCTCTCCCCCCAATATATATGTTACTGGCAGTCACCCTTCTAGTAACACATTATCATTTATTTTTATCATTTAATAAATAATAATTATTTTTCTGTAGTGCAGGTTCTCCCCTTCCCCCACTAAGATCAGATTTTTTCTGTAACTTAGGGTTCACCATCCAAACAATTTCTGTAATGAAGGGCTCCATCCCGCCCTCTCTTCCTGCCCTACACTTTTGTCTGTATGAAAGGGAATCCCACCACTCCCACCCTAATCCACCTGCCTCCCACATTCCCTCCCACTCAGCACCAACGTTGTTGGCTGTTAAAGTGACACTAAAGTCAAAATTATACTTTCATGATTTAGATAGAGCAAGCGGTTTCAACGAGATTTTCCAATTTACTTCTATTATCAAATTTTGCACACTCTTTTTATATACACACTTTGAGACACCAGTTCCTACTAAGCGTGCTCATAGGGTACACATATACTAGCCTGTTATTGGCTGATGGCTGTCACATGATACAGAGGGACAGCAAATGGGGGAAAAAAATACATTTGTCAGAAAAAAATCTACTGCTTAGTTGAGATTCAGAGGCCAAATTTTCAAGTTCTGAATGGAGCTTGATGCCCCTTGTTTCCCGCGAGCCTTCAGGCTCACCGGAAACAGAAATTATGAAACAGCGTTCTAAAGACCGCTGCTACATAACTTGTCCGTCTGCTCTGAAGCAGCGGAAAGAAATCAACCCGCTGTGAATCTGCAGGAAGCGGTATTGCACAAGCAGTTCTGATGGACTGCTTGTGCAATGATAAATGCTGACAGCGTATGCTGTCGGCATTTATTGATGTGCAGCGGACATGATACGCTACATTGTATCATGTCCGCTCGCACTTTTATAAATATGCCCCTCAGAGTAAATGCTATTGCATTGTCTTTTTATTATGCATATGCTAATTATACAATTCTACTGTATTATAATAATAATATAATAATTTGCGATTTATATAGCGCTTTTCTCCCTGTGATACTCAAAGCACTTTACAAATATACTGTACCAACATAAGACATAAAAGTTAGGAGTTTCTGAAGGTCAGCTAAGCGGACTGAATGACTGATGGAAGAGGTGGGTCTTTAGCTTTTTTTTTTAAAAGTCTGTAAGGACGGTGCCTCTCTGATTGCGCATGGTAAAGAGTTCCAGAAAGTAGGGGCAGCATGGCAGAGTTTGTCCTTATTCTTGGCACTGAGAGGAGGGATTTGTTGGCTGACCTAAGTGAACGGGATGGGATGTAGGGTGTCAAGAGCTCTTTCAGGTACTGTGGGCCTTGGTTGTTTAAGGCTTTGAAGGTCAGCAGGCCAATTTTAAAATATGTTCGCCATTTAATTGGAAGCCAATGCAGGGAGTGAAGAACAGGTTTTATGTGGCAGGGGCGATTTTGATTGGTCAATAGTCTTGCTGCTGCATTTTGTACAGTCTGAAGGCGATGGAGTTCTTTTTTTGGGAGGCCCAAGTAAAGTGCATTGCAGTAATCTAGCCTAGAGGATACAAATGCATGGATTAATGTTGGCATATCATCCGGTGGAATTAAGTGTTGTATCCTGGCTATGTTTTTCAGATGAAAGTAGGCAGATTTTATTACGGAGGAAATCTGCTGTTTAAAAGATAATCCAGCGTCAATCAGCACTCCGAGGTTTTGTACCTTTGCTGAACTAACGAGTTCAGAGCCTCCAAGCTCCAGGCCAGTTGGGTGATCGTGGGATATTTTTGATGCCCAGGGTCCCCTCACCAAGAGTAACTCTGTTTTGTCCGGGTTCACTTTGAGACAGCTAGCATTCATCCATTCTATGAGATCTGTTAAGCAACTGTTTATGCGGAATGCTGGGTTTGTAGTATCTGGAGCAAAGGAGAAGTAGAGTTGTGTGTCATCAGCGTAACAATGATACCTTAGGCCATGTCGGTTAATGATGTCCCTCAGTGGTAGTAAGTAAACTGCGAATAGCATGGGAGACAGGATAGATCCTTGTGGAACTCCGCAGGCCAGTTCTGTTGGTGCTGATGAGCTTGATCCTGATATTACTCTCTGTGATCTACCAGCGAGGAAGGATTTAAACCAGTTAAGGACTGTGCCTTTTAGACCACAGATGTACTGCAAGCGCTCTATTAGAATCCTATGGTCAATGGTGTCAAATGCAGCTGAGAGATCCAGGAAGATTAGAATGGAGTAATCACCTTTGTCTCTTGCCATGAGGAGATCATTTAGCACTCGGACTAGCGCTGTTTCAGTGCTGTGGCGGCATCTGAAGCCTGACTGGAAAGGATCAAATATGTTTAGGCGTGATAGATGGGCTTCCAGTTGAGTTGCCACTACTTTTTCAATTATTTTCCCCAGAAATGGGAAGTTGGATACTGGTATGTAATTAGTCATGCAGTCTGGGTCTAATAAAGGTTTCTTTAGGAGTGGTTTTACCACATCTTCTTTTAAAGGATCTGGAAAGTCTCCTGTTTTTAGTGAACACTGCACTATTTTTGTGAGGACTGGGGCGAGTGTTTCAATGCATCCAGATATGAGCTGAGTTGGAGCAGGGTCTAAGTCACACGTAGTAGGGTGCAACTTTTGTATGGTGTTTTTAACTTCTTTTATATCCACATTTGTAAAAGTGGACCATAAACTGGAGCAGTCTGGCATTCCATTGTAGTGGTTCTGGTGTGTAACTGTTTGGCCTGCTGTGATAGCGGTTCGGATTGAGGAAATCTTGTCTCTGAAGAAGTTCGCAAATGCTTCACATTTATCCTGAGAAAAGTTGGTGGGGCTAAGCATGCATGCTGGTTTGCAGAGCCTTTCTACTGTGCGAAACAGTTGCCTGGGTCTATTGTGTGAGAGTGCAATTTCGCGTGATAAAAATGAAGATTTTTTCTGAGTTATCTTGGATTGATATTTATTTAGATGTTTGGTAAGAGCGGCTTTATCCTCTGGATCATGTGTTCTGCGCCACTTTCTCTCGAGCTTACGTCCTGTTCTTTTCATTTCTCTGATGGAGCTATCAAACCACGGTGCATTGTTGTGGGTTTGGACAGTGCGTATGCGAGATGGTGCAATGCTTTCTAGGGTGTCTCTCATGGTTTTGTTGTAGAGTCGGACTAAGGAGCTGGGGTCTTCGCAGGTGCCCATTAGTTCACTTAGATCCATATGTGATGCTACATCCAGTGGTGTAACCCCTTTTAATGAGCGGTGTTTGACCAGGTTCTGAGGCTGGTGTCTGGTTGATTGTGATACAATGGAGAAGTGAATGGAGTGGTGGTCTGACCAGGTAACTGGGTTTACAGTTACTGGTGACACTTCTAGTCCAGACTGAAACACTAGATCAAGTGTATGACCTTTTCTGTGGGTGGGAGTGGTGATGATTTGTGTAAAGCCGAGTGTACTCATCAAGCTGAGGAGATCCTGCCCAAGCAGGGATAGGGTGTTGTCAATCCAAGTGTTGAAGTCTCCTAATATAAGCCATCTGGGGTGTTCAAGGATTAAGCCAGCCAAAAGGTCTGGGAGTTCCTGAAGAAATCTCTTCCCATCTCCTGGGGGTCTGTATATGAGCAGTATTCGGAATCCTCTCTCTATTGAGAGGCTGGCAGCTACACATTCAAAAGATTGGGTTTTGTGGACTGATATTGGTCTGGGATTTAAGGATGATTTTGCACAGATCATAAATCCACCTCCCTTGCGATCTTGTCTCGGGCGGTGGAACACTGTATAATTGTCTGGAATAGCTGCCTCTAGAATAGGCCCTGCATTTTCATCTAACCATGATTCTGTGATGCATGCTAATTCGCATGTTTCAATAAGGTCGGAAATAATAGCTGTTTTGTTCTTTATTGATCTGGCATTGCATAGGATTGATCTGATAGGACAGTCTTGGGATTCTGAGTTTTTGCTCTGTACTTTGGAGACAATGTGTCTTCTAATAGGGATCACACAAAGAGATTTTCTTGATTTGATAGTGCGGTTTTTGTGGCTTTTAGGTTGGATCACTTCAATTGGGCTTGCGGGTGGACAGGGTGGTGTATGACCTTTTCTGTGGGTGGGAGTGGTGATGATTTGTGTAATGCCGAGTATACTCATCAAGCTGAGGAGATCCTGCCCAAGCAGGGATAGGGTGTTGTCAATCCAAGTGTTGAAGTCTCCTAATATAAGCCACCTGGGGTGTTCAAGGATTAAGCCAGCCAAAAGGTCTGGGAGTTCCTGAAGAAATCTCTTCCCATCTCCTGGGGGTCTGTATATGAGCAGTATTCGGAATCCTCTCTCTATTTAGAGGCTGGCAGCTACACATTCAAAAGATTGGGTTTTGTGGACTGATATTGGTCTGGGATTTAAGGATGATTTTGCACAGATCATAACTCCACCTCCCTTGCGATCTTGTCTCGGGCGGTGGAACACTGTATAATTGTCTTGAATAGCTGCCTCTAGAATAGGCCCTGCATTTTCATCTAACCATGATTCTGTGATGCATGCTAATTCGCATGTTTCAATAAGGTCGGAAATAATAGCTGTTTTGTTCTTTATTGAGCTGGCATTGCATAGGATTGATCTGATAGGACAGTCTTGGGATTCTGAGTTTTTGCTCTGTACTTTGGAGACAATGTGTCTTCTAATAGGGATCACACAAAGAGATTTTCTTGATTTGATAGTGCGGTTTTTGTGGCTTTTAGGTTGGATCACTTCAATTGGGCTTGCGGGTGGACAGGGTGGTGGGGCAGCTGTGATAGTGTCAGGATATAGAACTTTAAATTTTGATTTTCCTCCACGACAGCCCCTGTCGGTCCCTTTGAAAATGCTGAGTGATTTTAGGGTAGCCACTAGTGAGGGACTGAGTGCTGCAACCACTTTTTGGGGTCTTAAGGAGTGCAGATGTGAGGGCGTATGGGTAGTCATTCCCTCTGCAGTGAAGGGGTTAAAATAGCTTCTAGTATTTGTAGGAATGTTAGCAGTGGGGGCTGGTTACATTGCCCTGCTCTATAGGATTCAGGCCAGAGTGAGGTGTGAGATTTTGAACTTCAGGCTGCATTGTAGATAATAGATAAGAAAGCATGCAGGGGTTTTAAAACCAATATATTTTAGTAAAATAGACTTAATCAATTAGTTTTTCTTGTGTTTAGAAATAAAATCTGAGCATTGCTAAATGGATGATGAAATCCAAAACCCAATTTGTGCATGGGTTGAGTCTTTTTTTTTTTTTTTTTTTTTTTTTTTTTTTTTGTTTAAGTGTACCTTGTTTGTGGTGTTCAGCTGAAGGTATCTCTTTCTGGTAATAAGATGGTCCGGTGGGAGTATATTTCCATCTGTTGAGTATCTCACTTTAGTAATGTCATCCGTTCAATTTTTATGAGTCTATTTGTGCGTTATGTGGAGTCGGTATTGGTCCTTGAAATAATTATGATGAATTTTGAATGTAAGAAGGTTAAAATTAAGATAAATCCAGAAGAGGTCAGGAGCCTGAGGAAAGTGTGGCAGCCAGCAGCGGCGCCTCCCCCCTTGAGTGGTGTTTTAAATTTGTGGCTGTGGGAATGTAGATTAAATATCGTGGAAGTTATCAACCTTAACTGTGATTATTTTAGTTAAAAAAAAAAATATATATATATGAATGAACTTTTTGTTTCTTTCTAAATTGAGCGAGATTTTCAGAAAGTTTGGAATTGACCCCAATACGTCCATCACCTCTTATGAAAGACATTTTGATTTTAATTCTTTGGCTACACATAAACCAACATATATAGTTGTTAGATGCAGTAAGGGCCAGATTACAAGTGGAGCGCTATTTAATGCTCCTGCTCGAGCGTTAACTGCGCTAAAAGTAAGCTTTTTGGGTCTATTTACCAAGCAGCGGATGCTGCAATCTACCCCCCGTAGTTTCCGGCTCCCCGGAAACTTAAGTTAAGAAGCACCAGACGTAAGACCACTGCTCCTTAACTTGTCCGCCACCTCTTAGGTGGCTGACTGCAATCATTCTGATTGTATCTGTGCGCGATAACCTTTTCCTCCACAAAAGTCAATGAAGCTAGAAAGGTGGAAAAACTCCCTACTCATACGCAAACTTGTGTGCTAACCCAACATGAAAATATGAAAATGTCACATTCCAATGTTCTTCACATGCAAGACTATGTTCTATTTATTCATAAATACATATTTCTACATATATCTAATGGTTTTTGGTACAATGCATATCTATACCTATATATAAGTGATAATATATATAGGTATAGATATATACAGATATATATATATATACTGTATAGGAATATCTATTTATAAATACATAAGTGCAGAACATTGGAATGTGAAATATTTACAGCAAATACACACTATAACAGTTAAATAAATATGAATATTGAATAAATATGATTTTACATGTTTTCATTTACTTAACTCCAAAGGGCTCCAATGCATTTAAATATTATATATATATATATATATATATATATATATATATATATATATGTGTGTGTGTGTGTGTGTGTGTATATGTATATGTATATATATATATATATATATATATATGTGTGTGTGTGTGTGTGTGTATATATATATATATATATATGTGTGTGTGTGTGTATATATATATATATGTGTGTGTGTGTGTATATATATATATATATATATATATATATGTGTGTGTGTATATATATATATATATATATATATATATATATATGTGTGTGTGTGTGTGTATATATATATATATATGTATGTGTGTGTGTATATATATATATATATATATATATATATATGTATGTGTGTGTGTGTGTGTGTATATATATATATATATATATATATGTGTGTGTGTGTATATATATATATATATATATATATATATATATATATGTGTGTGTGTGTATTATTATTATTATTATTATTATCGGTTATTTGTAGAGCGCCAACAGATTCCGCAGCGCTATAAACAAAGGGGGAGTACAACAAAACAATTATAGGGTAGAGGGCCCTGCCAAGAGTTGCACTGTTGTAGTCAGCTCTTAAGAAGGTGATCTACAAACAGCTGGACTTTTAGGCTTACATGCTAAGAGGGTTCAGGGGATTGCATTGGAGGAGAGGAACTGGTATTAGGAAAGGTTAGCGTAGGTTGTATGCGTCCCTGAACAGTAGAGTCTTTAAGGAGCACTTGAAGCTTTTAAAACTAGAAGAGAGTCTTGTGGAGCGAGGCAGAGAGTTCCACAAGATGGGAGCCAGTCTGGAGAAGTCCTGTAAACGGGAGTGTGATGAGGTGACAAGAGAGGAGGAGAGTAGGAGGTCATGAGCAGAGCGAAGGGGACGGGAGGGAGAGTATCTGGAGACAAGGTCTGAGATGTAGGGGGGAGCAGTGCAGTTGAGGGCTTTGTATGTAAGAGTGAGAGTTTTGTGTTTGATCCTAGAGGCAAGAGGAAGCCAGTGAAGGGAATGGCAGAGAGGCGCAGCAGATGAAGAGCGACGTGTAAGGAAGATGAGTCTGGCAGAGGCATTCATTATGGATTGTAAAGGAGCTAGGCGGCAGGTGGGGAGACCAGAGAGGACAGAGTTGCAGTAATCAAGGCGGGAAAGAATGAGAGAGTGGATTAAAATCTTAGTTGTGTCTTGTGTAAGGAAGTGTCTAATTTTAGAGATGTTTTTAAGGTGGAAGCGGCAGGCTGTAGCCAAGGACTGAATGTGAGGAGTGAAGGAAAGATCTGAGTCAAATGTGACCCCGAGACATCGGGCATGCGGGGTAGGTTGAATGATGGAGTTGTCGACAGTTATAGAGATATTGGGGGTGGAGATTTTGGAAGAAGGGGGGAAAATGAGGAGTTCAGTTTTGGAGAGATTTAGCTTGAGGTAGTGAGAGGACATCCAGGAAGAGATGTGAGAAAGACAGTTAGTGATACGGGTTAGCAAGGAAGGAGATAGTTCTGGTGCAGAGAAGTAGATTTGGGTGTCATCGGCATACAAATGATATTGGAAACCGTGGGACTTAATAAGGGAACCTAGTGATGACGTATAGATTGAGAAGAGAAGGGGGCCGAGGACAGAGCCTTGCGGTACTCCGACAGAAAGTGATGACGGGGCAGAGGAGGCCCCAGAGAAGGCTACACTGAAGGTACGGTTTGACAGGTAGGAGGAGAGCCACGAAAGGGCTGTGTCACAGATACCGAAGGATTGGAGGGTTTGGAGCAAAAGAGGGTGGTCGACAGTGTCAAAGGCTGCGGACAGATCAAGGAGGATAAGCAGAGAGAAGTGGCCTTTTGATTTAGCTGTAAGTAGGTCATTGGTGACTTTAACAATAGCTGTCTCTGTGGAGTGATAGGGACGAAATCCAGATTGCAGCGGGTCAAGAAGGGAGTTTAACGTAAGGAAATGGGATAGGCGTGCATATACTAGCTTTTCGAGAAGCTTTGAAGCAAGAGGGAGGAGGGAAATTGGGCGGTAGTTGGATGGGGAGGTAGGATCAAGGAAAGGTTTTTTGAGGTTAGGTGTGACCAGTGCATGTTTCATTGATGAGGGAAATGTACCAGTGCTGAGGGAGAGGTTGAAAATGTGTGTTAGTATAGGGGTAAGGGTAGCAGAGAGAGAGGGGAGCAGCTGTGAGGGGATAGGGTCAAGGGGACAGGTAGTGAGGTGAGAGCGCAGTATAAGTGCTGAAACTTCGTCCTCAGTAACAGGGGAGAATGAACTAATTTTCAGGTTATGAGGGTTGTGGTTGAGTGAGAGTATTTGAGGGGGGGAGAGAATGGAATTGTGTTGAGAGCTGATTTCATGTCTGATGGAATCAGTTTTGTTAATGAAGTGACGCCCAATCTGTAAGACACTGGTGTGTATATATATATATAATATATGTGTGTGTGTGTGTGTGTGTATATATATATATATATATATATATATATATATATATATAGATACAAAGTTTCAAAGAAAGCGCCACTGATCCTCTCTCACCTTGTTCCGCGGCGTCTATGCGTACTTCCGCTCCAGATTCTGACCTCAGTAGGTACGGCACAATGGAGTGTGAGTATATCCGGTCAGTGTAGATGCTGCATTCTCAGGTATTTGCTGGATACCATAATAGTGAATACAAAAGTAGAGTAAAGAATGCGCAAAATACCTCTTCAGACCGGTGTAGAGTAAAATCCAAATTTTTATTGATTCATGTTAAAAGAATTGACAAACCGTAGCACGGAGTGTAGGTAAATAAAATCACATCAGTGTAGACAGGAACGTAGCATACATGTTTCGTGCCTGCGCACTTGATCACTGCATAGGTAATTACCTGTGCACACCTCCTTTTTAAAGGGACAAACTCCCTTAATGTCTTAAAGAGACAGTACCTGCATATATATTGGTGTAATATATTATCTATCAGTAAACTAATGGCCTAAATATTAATGAATAAATTTAGTCTACTTATTTAATTTTGTTTAATTTAATTTTATTTCTTATATGTATCTCCACTGAATTTATTAATTTAGATCAATAGGGAAAAAAATAAAAAAAATAATGATTATTAGATTTTAAGGAAAAAACAGAACAGAAATATATACCTCAAAAAGCTGCTATGTGTCATGGAACATTAATATAGGAGTAAACAGAAAAACTATTTATTCAGATAATATTAGGAGAAAAAAAAAATATGTTGATTCATGTAAATGTGTCTAAATCTCTCCTAATGTTGAGGCCATATGGGACGGTAGTTTTAAGAACAAACATCCAATATATTTCTCTCTTGTTTAGTTTGTTATCTCTACTCCCCCCTCTTTTCCAAACAGGAACGTGATCTATTCCCTGAATGGTAAGTTTTAACTTATCTGAATTATGACATTCCCTACAGTGTCTCGCTACTGGGGTATCAGAATCCGTTTCTTCCAGTGATCTAAGGTGTTGTAAAAATCTATCCTTCCAGGAGCGTTTCGTTTTCCCAGTGTATTGTTTCCCACATTGTTGGCAAGTTAATAAATATACAACGTGTGTACTAGAGCAATTTATAGAATATTTGATATTATGTTCTTGATCTGTGGAATGGGATTTAAATTTAGGTCCCTCTACGACATGACTACATGTCTTACAGATTGGGCGTCTACATTTATAAAAACCTGTCTTTTTAGGTAACCATGTTTGTTTGGATTTTTGTGGGAGATCAGAAGGAGACAAAGTATTCCCCAAAGTTTTACCTCGTCTAGTGACATATTCACACCCTTGATGTAGTATTTGTTTTATTATTGGATCTGTATCCAATATATGTAAAGAATCTTTAATAATCCTACATATTTTGTGATAGTCATTACTGTATGTTGTTATGAATTTCGGTTTATTCATTAGTTTGGTCTTTCTGTTTTGATGTTTATATTTAAGAAGATTATCTCTTGGTGTTAAATCTACCTCATGTTTTATTTTCTTCAAAAGATCTGCCTTATAACCTCGTTCAATTAATCGTGTAGTAATGATTTGTGCCTGTTCTTGATACAATTCCTCAGTAGAACAGTTCCTTTTGGCTCTAATGTATTCCCCTTTTGGGATTCCTTTGATTACATGTCTAGGGTGACATGAGTTGTACTCTAATGTCGTGTTTCCTGATGTCGCTTTCCTATATAGTGTGGTATTTATCTCTCCAGTGACATTGTCACCTGTAATTTCTAAATCCAGAAATTTAATACTCATTGAATTTACTTCTCCTGTGAATGAAATACCACATTCATTGTGATTTAGGAATTTTAGAAACTGTTCTGCCTCTTCATCAGTGCCATCAAAAATAAAAAACAGATCGTCTATGTAACGATAATACTGAATGATCTTATCCTTGAAGGGATTACCATCCGCAAAGACGTGGGACAGCTCCCACCATGCCATAAAAAGATTGGCATAGGAAGGGGCAAATTTTGCCCCCATAGCCGTCCCACGTCTTTGCAGATAGAAATCCCTCCCGAACATAAAAAAATTATGTGTCAAAAGGTATTCAATACCCATAAGAAGAAAGTGTTTCACTATGGGCTCAAATTTCCCAAAAAGGTCAAACATGTTATCCATAGCCATCATACCCTTTATATGTGAAATAGAAGTGTACAAAGAGGACACATCCACTGCACAAAATTTATAAGTTGCTTTCCATTTTGTTTGTTTTAATTTGTTTAATAAAGCAGTAGTGTCTTGGATGTAGCTGGGTAACTGTTTGACCAAAGGCTGCAAAAATGTGTCAATTAGTTTTGACAGAGGTTCGTTAAGGGAATCTATTCCCGCAATAATGGGACGCCCAGGGGGACTGTCCATGCTTTTATGTATTTTTGGGAACATATGAAATATTGGTGTGACAGGATGTTGTGGAATTAAGTTTTCACTTATTTCTATGTCTACAATATTGTTGTGCTTTAACACTTGTATGATTTTAAATAATTCCTTCCTATAGGATGAAGTAGGATTTTCTTTTAGTTTAATATATACTTCATTGTCAGATAGTTGTCTTATTGCCTCTGTTACATAATCATCGGTGTTAAGCACAACAACATTGCCCCCCTTATCAGATGGCCTTATTGTGATATTGGCATTATTCTCCAATTTCTGTAATGCTAATCTTTCTTTATGCGTTAAATTAAATGAGATATAATGTCGTTTTTTGGTGACTTTTTCATGTAATGTCCTCAACTTATCTTCAACAGTTTTTTGAAATACCTCTATCGCTTTTGTTCTAGTGTGTACCGGGTAAAAATAATTTCTCTTTTTATATTTTGAAAAACTAGGTTTACTTAAACCCTGACTGATAGAGGAATCTATACTGTTATCACATGACATTTGCTGTAGATCCACAACAGTACACCAATCCTGAAAGGACATATTATTAGTAACAGTATCATCAGGGTTATCATGTGCATTAGTGTCTGAGTCTTGTGCCGTCAAGTCTCTGGTATCAAAGAAATGCTTACGCAATGTGATCTTGCGAACAAATTGATTAACATCAATTATGGTTTCAAATAAATTAAATTGACTTGTCGGCACAAAGCTAAGACCTTTAGACAGTAATCTAAGCTCAGATTCATTAAGAGAGTATTTTGACAAATTGATGACACTATTGTTATGATTCATGCATATTTCTGATCTTTCTGTCCTTGTGATCTTGTTAAGTATGTTGTCTGTGCCTTTTGCTTCTTCTTGGTGCGAGCCTGGTACTGTTTGTGACCTCCTGCTTTTATAGCCTCTGCCCCTTGTCCCTCTGTGGGTTTTTTTCTTGCTGGTTTTCTTGGGGGCACTTCGTTTTTTGACTGTGTAATTATGGCCTCTCTTGTTTCCTCTGGTTCTAGGTCTTGTAGAACTGCTGGAATATCTGGTTCATTGTCTGATGAATCTACTTCGTATTCTGTGTCAGAGAAAGTTACTGTTTTGCCCAATTTTGGATAAGATCTATGTTTCTTTATCCTATTGTAACTCCCAATTTTTTGAGTAGAATTGTCATGTGTCCATTTGTATACCTGATTGGCCTCATAATCTCTCCTGTCTCGCACCATTTTGCGAGACTTGAATAGCCATAATTCTTTCTTAAATTCGTACATATTCGTTTTAAACTGTATATCATAGCTGTTGAATTTTTCATCCCCTTGAACTGCTTTTAGTTTACCTTGTATATCCTTCATTTCTTTGATTAGATCAGTTCTTTGTCTTTCCTTATATTCTATAAGCAAGTTCATGAGTGCAAATGAACACATATCCAATATTCTATTCCATTTATTAATGAAATCCATATCATTGACATTAAAGGAAGGAAATTTCTTAATACGTAATCCCCTAGGGATACGCTTGTCTTTTAGATACATAGAGAATTATTTAATGTCCAACTCTAATTTAATATCCCTTTTTCTGAGGGCATCGATTTCAAAAAATAGGTTGTCAATAGTTAAAATCAAATCATCTAAAGTATCATTTTCTCCCTCCTTAAAAGTCACTTAACACATAAGAGTTTTCTTCTGTTTCTTCCATATTGTACACCAATAAGTATGCAACAGTGGATTACAAATATAAGGTTCACTCATACAAGCTGTTAACTGAAAAATAGTTACACCACGAGAGAAATATATATAGCTGTCCCAACTGAAAATAATAGCGCTCATACGGATATCGAACTAAACGGCTGAAGAGGAGGTGAGTATTACTTTATATTGCATTCGACATAACCGTAGCACAGTACTTTCTGCATACTTATTGGTGTACAATATGGAAGAAACAGAAGAAAACTCTTATGTGTTAAGTGACTTTAAGGAGGGAGAAAATGATACTTTAGATGATTTGATTTTAACTATTGACAACCTATTTTTTGAAATCGATGCCCTCAGAAAAAGGGATATTAAATTAGAGTTGGACATTAAATCATTCTCTATGTATCTAAAAGACAAACGTATCCCTAGGGGATTACGTATTAAGAAATTTCCTTCCTTTAATGTCAATGATATGGATTTCATTAATAAATGGAATAGAATATTGGATATGTGTTCATTTGCACTCATGAACTTGCTTATAGAATATAAGGAAAGACAAAGAACAGATCTAATCAAAGAAATGAAGGATATACAAGGTAAACTAAAAGCAGTTCAAGGGGATGAAAAATTCAACAGCTATGATATACAGTTTAAAACGAATATGTACGAATTTAAGAAAGAATTATGGCTATTCAAGTCTCGCAAAATGGTGCGAGACAGGAGAGATTATGAGGCCAATCAGGTATACAAATGGACACATGACAATTCTACTCAAAAAATTGGGAGTTACAATAGGATAAAGAAACATAGATCTTATCCAAAATTGGGCAAAACAGTAACTTTCTCTGACACAGAATACGAAGTAGATTCATCAGACAATGAACCAGATATTCCAGCAGTTCTACAAGACCTAGAACCAGAGGAAACAAGAGAGGCCATAATTACACAGTCAAAAAACGAAGTGCCCCCAAGAAAACCAGCAAGAAAAAAACCCACAGAGGGACAAGGGGCAGAGGCTATAAAAGCAGGAGGTCACAAACAGTACCAGGCTCGCACCAAGAAGAAGCAAAAGGCACAGACAACATACTTAACAAGATCACAAGGACAGAAAGATCAGAAATATGCATGAATCATAACAATAGTGTCATCAATTTGTCAAAATACTCTCTTAATGAATCTGAGCTTAGATTACTGTCTAAAGGTCTTAGCTTTGTGCCGACAAGTCAATTTAATTTATTTGAAACCATAATTGATGTTAATCAATTTGTTCGCAAGATCACATTGCGTAAGCATTTCTTTGATACCAGAGACTTGACGGCACAAGACTCAGACACTAATACACATGATAACCCTGATGATACTGTTACTAATACTATGTCCTTTCAGGATTGGTGTACTGTTGTGGATCTACAGCAAATGTCATGTGATAACAGTATAGATTCCTCTATCAGTCAGAGTTTAAGTAAACCTAGTTTTTCAAAATATAAAAAGAGAAATTATTTTTACCCGGTACACACTAGAACAAAAGCGATAGAGGTATTTCAAAAAACTGTTGAAGATAAGTTGAGGACATTACATGAAAAAGTCACCAAAAAACGACATTATATCTCATTTAATTTAACGCATAAAGAAAGATTAGCATTACAGCAATTGGAGAATAATGCCAATATCACAATAAGGCCATCTGATAAGGGGGGCAATGTTGTTGTGCTTAACACCGATGATTATGTAACAGAGGCAATAAGACAACTATCTGACAATGAAGTATATATTAAACTAAAAGAAAATCCTACTTCATCCTATAGGAAGGAATTATTTAAAATCATACAAGTGTTAAAGCACAACAATATTGTAGACATAGAAATAAGTGAAAACTTAATTCCACAACATCCTGTCACACCAATATTTCATATGTTCCCAAAAATACATAAAAGCATGGACAGTCCCCCTGGGCGTCCCATTATTGCGGGAATAGATTCCCTTAACGAACCTCTGTCAGAACTAATTGACACATTTTTGCAGCCTTTGGTCAAACAGTTACCCAGCTACATCCAAGACACTACTGCTTTATTAAACAAATTAAAACAAACAAAATGGAAAGCAACTTATAAATTTTGTGCAGTGGATGTGTCCTCTTTGTACACTTCTATTTCACATATAAAGGGTATGATGGCTATGGATAACATGTTTGACCTTTTTGGGAAATTTGAGCCCATAGTGAAACACTTTCTTCTTATGGGTATTGAATACCTTTTGACACATAATTTTTTTATCTTCGGGAGGGATTTCTATCTGCAAAGACGTGGGACGGCCATGGGGGCAAAATTTGCCCCTTCCTATGCCAATCTTTTTATGGCATGGTGGGAGCTGTCCCACGTCTTTGCGGATGGTAATCCCTTCAAGGATAAGATCATTCAGTATTATCGTTACATAGACGATCTGTTTTTTATTTTTGATGGCACTGATGAAGAGGCAGAACAGTTTCTAAAATTCCTAAATCACAATGAATGTGGTATTTCATTCACAGGAGAAGTAAATTCAATGAGTATTACATTTCTGGATTTAGAAATTACAGGTGACAATGTCACTGGAGAGATAAATACCACACTATATAGGAAAGCGACATCAGGAAACACGACATTAGAGTACAACTCATGTCACCCTAGACATGTAATCAAAGGAATCCCAAAAGGGGAATACATTAGAGCCAAAAGGAACTGTTCTACTGAGGAATTGTATCAAGAACAGGCACAAATCATTACTACACGATTAATTGAACGAGGTTATAAGGCAGATCTTTTGAAGAAAATAAAACATGAGGTAGATTTAACACCAAGAGATAATCTTCTTAAATATAAACATCAAAACAGAAAGACCAAACTAATGAATAAACCGAAATTCATAACAACATACAGTAATGACTATCACAAAATATGTAGGATTATTAAAGATTCTTTACATATATTGGATACAGATCCAATAATAAAACAAATACTACATCAAGGGTGTGAATATGTCACTAGACGAGGTAAAACTTTGGGGAATACTTTGTCTCCTTCTGATCTCCCACAAAAATCCAAACAAACATGGTTACCTAAAAAGACAGGTTTTTATAAATGTAGACGCCCAATCTGTAAGACATGTAGTCATGTCGTAGAGGGACCTAAATTTAAATCCCATTCCACAGATCAAGAACATAATATCAAATATTCTATAAATTGCTCTAGTACACACGTTGTATATTTATTAACTTGCCAACAATGTGGGAAACAATACACTGGGAAAACGAAACGCTCCTTGAAGGATAGATTTTTACAACACCTTAGATCACTGGAAGAAACGGATTCTGATACCCCAGTAGCGAGACACTGTAGGGAATGTCATAATTCAGATAAGTTAAAACTTACCATTCAGGGAATAGATCACGTTCCTGTTTGGAAAAGAGGGGGGAGTAGAGAGAACAAACTAAACAAGAGAGAAATATATTGGATGTTTGTTCTTAAAACTAGCGTCCCATATGGCCTCAACATTAGGAGAGATTTAGACACATTTACATGAATCAACATATTTTTTTTTTCTCCTAATATTATCTGAATAAATAGTTTTTCTGTTTACTCCTATATTAATGTTCCATGACACATAGCAGCTTTTTGAGGTATATATTTCTGTTCTGTTTTTTCCTTAAAATCTAATAATCATTATTTTTTATTTTTTTTTTCCCTATTGATCTAAATTAATAAATTCAGTGGAGATACATATAAGAAATAAAATTAAATTAAACAAAATTAAATAAGTAGACTAAATGTATTCATTAATATTTAGGCCATTAGTTTACTGATAGATAATATATTACACCGATATATATGCAGGTACTGTCTCTTTAAGACATTAAGGGAGTTTGTCCCTTTAAAAAGGAGGTGTGCACAGGTAATTACCTATGCAGTGATCAAGTGCGCAGGCACGAAACATGTATGCTACGTTCCTGTCTACACTGATGTGATTTTATTTACCTACACTCCATGCTACGGTTTGTCAATTCTTTTAACATGAATCAATAAAAATTTGGATTTTACTCTACACCGGTCTGAAGAGGTATTTTGCGCATTCTTTACTCTACTTATATATATATATATATATATATATATATATGTGTGTGTATGCGTGTGTGTGTGTGTATATATATATATATATATATATATATATATATGTGTGTGTGTGTGTGTGTGTGTGTATATATATATATATATATATATGTGTGTGTGTATGCGTGTGTGTGTGTATATATATATATATGTGTGTGTGTGTGTGTGTGTATGCGTGTGTGTGTGTATATATATATATATATATATATATATATGTGTGTGTGTGTACATATGTATGTATGTGTTTTTATGTGTGTATATGTCTGTAAAGAAGAGAGAGTTACAGGAATAGAAATAATAAGAATAAAGTGAATACATCTAAGAACGACACTTTCTCGGGTAGTGACACAGATTGCTCTAGTGATGAGAAATGCACTGATAATGCACAATACAGAGCAGTCATACAACCCTCCACAGGAGATAATACTACAGGTCCCCAGGCTCCCCAGATCGGAACACTGAATATAGTACCCCAATATAACGCTAGTATAGGAGCACAAGTAGTGAGACCTAAATATACCCCCAATACTGAGTCTACATCACAGGCTTTTTCCAGTTCTAATGATTACATAACTGATCTTACTGCCCTTAATCAGGTTTTTCCACAGGACCGGCATACAACAAGGGGGCGGGGGGTCCAGAACTAGGAGGAACCAGCCACACCACTATATACCCCAGTCAGGAGAGGTACCAATTGAGGGAGCCGAGACCTCAAACAAAATACAAATAAATACTTTTGACAATGTAATCAATCATTCATCACATAGTCTTAGTAATGAGCAATACAAAGTTTTAAGTCTTGGCTTGAGTTTTTCTCCCTCCAATGATTTTAGCGTCTTTCAGGCTCTTGTAGACATTAATAAATTGGTACATTACTCTCAAAAATTATTTTCTGACACCTCTGTTATTTATGTCACTTCTCATACTTCTGATAATCTTTTGGACCCTGCTTGCCCAACTGACAACCAGCTTTGAATACAATTGTGATATTATCACATTACAGCAGATTCAATTAGAAGCTTTAAATGAGTTTAGTGAGAAAAGCAGAGGCCCAAGTTTAAAGAAGAAATCAAAATTTTACCCTATTCAGACTAAATATAATTGAAACTTTTTACAACAGAATTGAGAAAGATCTAGTTGCTTTTAAAGAAAGTAAACCTAAGACCAAACAAAACCTTACAGTTTTAGAGAAGAAAGCTCTTTTAGATCTCAACGATAACACAGATGTGGTTGTCAGAAAAGCGGACAATGGGGGCATGGTTGTTGTAATGGACCGTGCCCAATATGTTGCTGAGAGTTTGAGACAGCTCCAGAAACCAGAGGACTATATGATCCTAAAGGAAGATTCAAACCCTCTATTTCAGGCAGAACTTAAACACATTTTGGATGATGGTTTGGAACAGGGGAGTTTAGACTTGGCAACAGCTGAGTTTCTGTTTGTGGAACATCCCAAGACTAATCTGTTCCAACATTTCCCAAAGACTCATAAGTCTTTGGAAAATGTACAAGGACGCCCTACTGCTAGTGGGGTGGATTCACTGTTAGACAATTTGTCAGAATGGATGGACCTAGTTCTTCAGCCCATGGTCATGTCTCTCCCCTCGTACCTTAGGGGTACAAAACATGTCCTTAATGTGGTAAATTAGTTAAGGTGGACAACTAATGCAAAATGGCTCACAGTTGACGCTGTGTCTTTATATTCCAGCATCCCTCATGATAAAGGGATGGAAGCCATTTGTTTTTTCCTTGACCACTTTACTGTATATTCAGACAATTTCGAAATGTATGTCATCAGGATAGTTGGTTTCCTATTAACCCACAATTTGTTTGAGGGGGTTTACTATCTCCAGAGATGTGGTACTGCCAAAGGCGCTAAGTTTGCTCCCTTAATTGCCAACTTGCTCCTTTGGTGGGAGTTTTACCACATCTTTGGAGATAGTAATCCCTATAGACAGTACATTTCTTTGTATAAGAGGTACATCAATGATTTGCTGTTTATTTGGACAGGCGATGATGATAGTGTTCTATCCTTCATTGAGTATCTCAATACAAACAGTATTGGTCTTAGATTTACTTTTGAGTGGAATCCGAAATATATATATCGAGTCCACAGTCTATAGAAAACCCATCTCAGGAAATTCCCTTATGTTTGGCAATAGCTATCACCCGAAGCATGTCCCTTTTGCTATTGCCAAAGCGGAATATACAAGACTGAAGAGAAATTGTTCGGATCCCTCAGACTTTCACACACAGTCCAGAGACCTGGAAAAAACGCCTCAGGGCTAGAAAATATTGCATATAAGCTATTAAGAAAGCTAAAGGTGCAGTTAGTATGAAATCTAGGGAGAGCCTTTTAGAAACCAGGACATCAGATAGGAATCCTTTTGATGGTGTCACTTTTGTTATGGCGCATAGTGCACAGTATCCTTTCATTTGCCAAATTGTACGCAAGCACTTTTCTATACTGTCCATCAATGACAATATTGAATCAATGAACTACTAGAAAAAAAAGGTTTGAGATGCTCATACAGAGTCCGACTCTTGGTTCTTTTTTGGCCCCTACTCTATTGAAACCTGAACAGAATCCCAGTGGTTCATGGCTGAAACATGCTGGTATGTACAAATGCGGGCACCACAAATGTAAACCATGTGAGTACGTGACGGTTGCTAAAAACTTTCTAAGTACAGTGACCAACAAAAGGTATAACATTGGTGCCTGCATTAATTGTACATCTAACTATCACCCAGATTACGAGTTTTGCGTTATGAGGGATGCGTTGCTTACTTGCACATTATTCTCACCGCTCACTTACCTACAGCGCTGGTATTACAGGTTTTCATAAACCCGGCGTTATTAGGGCAAGAGTGAGTGTAGAGCAAAATTGTGCTCCATACCGACTCCAATACCAACGCTGCTTAAGTCAGTGGTGAGCTGTTTCTACGTGCTCGTGCACGATTTCAACATATAATTTAATGGGGAGAGACGGCTAAAAAAAAGCCTAACACCTGCAAAAACGGAGCGTAAAGCTCCGTAACGCAGCACCATTAAAGTCTATGGGGAAACATGAATCTACATTTACACCTAACACCCTAACATAAACCCCGAGTCTAAACACCCCTAATCTGTTGCCCCTAACATCGCCGCCACCTACATCACAGTTATTAACCCCTAATCTGCCACCCCCAACATCGCCGCCACTCACCTATTATTATTAACCCCTAATCTGCTGTCGCTAACATAGTCGCCACTTACCTATAATTATTAACCCCTAATCTGCTTCCCCTAATATCATCACCACCTACATTACACTTATTAACCCCTAATCTGCCATCACTAACATCGTCGCTACCTAGATTACTGTTATTAACCCCTAATCTGCCGTCCCTAACATCGTCGCTACTTTACTAAAGTTATTAACCCCTAAACCTAACCCTAAGTCTAACCCTAACCCTAACGTAACCCTAACCCTAACACCCAATAACTTTAAAATTATTATAATAACTACAATTAAATATTATTATTACTAGATACATTATTCCTATTTTAAATCTAAATACTTACCTGTAAAGTAAAATATAAGATAGCTACAATATAAATATTCGTTATATTGTAGTTATCTTATGTTTTATATTTATTTTACTGGTAAGTTTGTATTTATTTTAACTAGGTAGATTATTTTATTAAATAGTTTTTCACTATTTATTAACTACCTAGTTAAAGAGCTGCTGGTGCAATGCTGAATGCAGAGATCTTATTGCTCTCCCCATTCAGCGAGGTCTGTCGGATCTGATCCGCACTGTCGGATCATGTCCAACAGACCTTTAATAAATAGGCCCCAATATGTTATGAACCACTGGGAGTAATGCTTTGGTACAGCATGAAATATAGAGTTCATTTTCAGTGGTTATATTGTTCCCATGTTGTTTTAACACTAGGGTCTCTTTAATGCTTTTACATTTTCTCATGGGCATTTATTGTACTTTTGTCATTATTTTTATACCATAAGGATTTAGCATCAAACTAAGCTGGGTACTGCGGAGGGTAACAATTTCCATTTTATTGTATTGAATTAGTTTATATTCATTTATTCACCTTGTTATGATTTACTGAGCTTTGCATCATCCAGTATTGAAATATCATCAGATTAAGGTTAACTTTCCCGGAGTTCTGTACCTCTATTATCAGCAAATTACCTTTATTAGCATTTTATCTAAGATATGGGTTTGTATCCTTTTGCGCAAATAGGATGATAATGTGCAACACAGTTGTTTTATAATTGTGTTGGGCTTCAGTATATCTGTGCTCCAGATATGGACTTGGATAGTATAGTTTTACTATTAGCTTTTTGACCGCTGTATATTCATGTGTAACGCTCTGGATTTTGTCTCTGTTTCTATAACATCCCTTACTTTGTCCTTCCATTGTTGAATTGTGTAATTTCGCAACTGTATTAGATATTAGTAATTTAGTTGCTTTTGTACCTTACAAAGTTATTACGTTACACTACTCTGTATTGTCATGGATATTTTGGAGCTTACTGTTGGTTCCAGTCATGAGGGCGGGTTTCAGTTTTAACCTATCATGTTCTTAGATAAGGTTTTTAAACAAGTGTGGGGTTTAGCATTGCAGACTGTGACTATGGATTTGTATTCAAAATGCGTAAGCCCATCAGTGCTACGCCTGTGCATGTGTGGTACCAGGTTTGCTGTATCCTATCATTGCTCTCTTTTTTATCTACGTGGAAGAAATAAAGAACTACTTTTATTTATTCATTTTTTAAATGGATTGCCTTTTTCTCCTAAGCTTAAATACATATGTACACATTTATAGTCATATATCTTTACATACATATACATCTTTAGACAAGTATATGTATGTATCTATGTTAAAGCCTTTTGCCTGCTTTTGTTATCTAACACCTGAGACCTCATATCTTTGAGCCCTTGTAACTTTATTGTGCAATATTTTTTTTAAATAATTTTTATTAGATGGTGTTATTATGAGTGTAACTGTACTTTGTAACATATTCTTGATGTGTTCTGTGGCACTTTTATTTTGTGAAATTGTTAACCAGTGCTCTGAGGACACGCTAACCCAAAGCATGTTAACTTCAATTGTGCTCAAGTGATCGCATTTACTTTCAACTTGTAATACCAGCAAAATAACACAACATGGCAAACACAGGTAATAAACCCCTTATAGCTTGCGAGTAAGAGCTGAACATCAACCTTGTGTATAGGTTCAAAAGGATGAACCTGCATAGCTCTCAGAACCAAATTGAGATTCCATGGAGGAAATACTGCTGGAATTAATGGTCAAATTCTAACTACAACTTGAAAAAACGTCTGAATATCTGGAATCCATGACAGCCTTTTTGATACAGAATGGAAAGAGCAGAAATTTAACCCTTCAAGGAGGTAACCCATAACCCCTTATACTGCAAACATTGACAAATTGATGTTCCATCCATGACTCCTCAAGAGTTGAATTACTGACTGTATGTTTATGAGCTAAAGAGTCAGAATGAGCTTGGATTAGAATATCCAGAAACGGGGCAACTGAGATCCCTTTGGCTCTTAAGGTTGATAACAGAGCTCCTAGAACCTTGGTAAAGATCATTGGAGTCGTTACCACAAATAGAAGAGCCGCAAACTGATAATGTTTGTCCCAAAAGTCAAAGCTGAGGAATTTTAAGTGATCTGTGAATGGGGATGTGTAGATACGCATCCTACAGATCTATGGTGGAACAATGCAAATTGTCTCAATTTTTAAGGAAGAGACTCATAAAATATTGTCAGAGATTTTAAATCCAGAATCAGGTGCAGAACTAGCATTGGTGCAACAGGTGCAGTCAGCCAGTCTATAAAAAGGTGTGTGCAGAATGTGTACAATCCTAATGCAGGGGAACATTTTATTAGTTCAGGTTCCAGGTCCTTCTATCTATCTTCATTATACAGTGTAGCATGCATATTATTGCTATTACTTAGAACTGAGTTACCCCAGATGGGCCCAAATGATGATTGCAACAGGATCCTATGTTGAGAAAGTTCAGAATGGGTCTGAAAATAACCTTTCTTTTGTGGCACAATAAAAAGGTTTGAATAGTAACCCAGACCTTATTCCTTTTTTGGGACTGGCATAATCACCCCCATGTGCTTCAGATATTGGACACATTGAAGAAAAACTTTTGCTTTTACAGGGTTTTTGGAAACATGAAACAAAAGGAACATTTTTTTCTTGAATTTTAGAGAAGGAACACAAGGGATCCCTGGTTTATCCCATTCCTTAGATACAGTCTAAGGGGCCCATTTATCAAGCTCCGTATGGAGCTTGAAGGCCCCTGTTTCTGGCGAGCCTTCAGACTCGCCAGAAACACAAGTTATGGAGCAGCGGTCTAAAGACCACTGCTCCATAACCTGTCTGCCTGCTCTGAGGAGGCGGATAGACATCGCCGTAAATCAACTCGATCGA
This sequence comes from Bombina bombina, assembly GCF_027579735.1. NCBI lineage: Eukaryota > Metazoa > Chordata > Amphibia > Anura > Bombinatoridae > Bombina > Bombina bombina. The sequence goes on along the minus strand of NC_069504.1, from coordinate 33,664,246 downwards.
ATACAATTGGGTTGATTGACACCCCCCTGCTAGTGGCCGATTGGCCGTGAATCTGCAGGGGGCGGCGTTGCACCAGCAGTTCACAAGAGCTGCTGGTGCAATGCTGAATGCGGCGAGCGTATTGCTCTCCGCATTCAGTGAGGTCTGTCAGACATGATCCACAATGTCGGATCAGGTCTGACAGGCCTTTCATAAATAGGCCCTAAGAGAGAGAGAGAGAGAGAGAGAGACTCATGAACTTGGAAAACCTCAGTGGCTTCATAACGGTTTTAAATAAAATATCCAGTTGTTTCTCTGAAGTAGTTTCAGATGCTGGAGATTCTTTTACACCTAAGTTTACCAGAATCTCACGCACACAAAGTTAGTAAATTCTCCAGTTTAAATAGGATAGGAAAAGATTGAAATTCCTGTTCAGAATTTGAATACTGTTCGTCTAATAATTCACCTTCAGAACAAGAATCTGAGTCTACTGACTCAGACTTCTTAGGCAACTGTAAAACCCTATTTTTCTTAGAAGGGCCATCCACCTCATCAGAAAACAAATTATGTAAGAATTTACCTGATAAATTCATTTCTTTCATATTGACAAGAGTCCATGAGCTAGTGACGTATGGGATATACAATCCTACCAGGAGGGGCAAAGTTTCCCAAACCTCAAAATGCCTATAAATAAACCCCTCACCACACCCACAATTCAGTTTAATAAATAGCCAAGAAGTGGGGTGATAAAGAAAGGAGTAAAAAGCATCAACAAAGGAATTTGGAAATAATTGTGCTTTATAGAAAAAAAATCATAACCACCATAAAAATGGGTGGGCCTCGGGGTGGCGGAGTCAGCAGCCCAACATGGCAGACGTGTTGGAGTGAGCTCCGTATAGTACAAAGCAGCAAACAGCTTTAAAAGGGGACTTATGCTCACAAATTCTACATTATTGTCGAGGGGAAAACCTTTACAATGCCTCCAGTATCAGAACCTGTTAGAGGACCGAGAGCAGAGCCGTTATACAGCACGGAGCTAAGATCGACAAACCAGGCCATGAAATAATTTTTTAAACCAATTCAGGCCATGCTGTCACTACATGCAGACACCCAAGATGAGGGTTCACTCTTTATGTACTACAAACAGTCGCAATCAATTTGTCGCACACCTATAGAACACAACTGCAATCCACTCTCAGTAATTTTATATGGGGTGGCAGGAAACCCAGAGTAGCGAAAAGAACCCTCTACCGCCCAAAACATTGTGGCGGGCTGGGTGTTCCGTGTATAGAGAGATATTATCAAGCAAGTACATTACAGCACATTTTGGACTGGCACGTAGGGCACCATGACAAAGCGTGGCTATCTCTAGATACACATCTACTTAAGACTCCTCGAAATGGCCTCCTGTGCTGGCTGCCGATATCTTATAGACCAGAATTAGCAAAGTCCTCGCCCTTATATAGACACATTTTTCACACGTGGGACAATATTTGTCCCCGATATTTCAGAACACAGAACTGTTAGGGAGCATACATGCCTTGTCTGGGAACTCCCGACTTACTGACTTGGGACTATCCTCTCCAGTATGCGAGTTTCTGAAGTTAGGAGCCCCAAAGCCCGCTAGGGAACTATCAAATATACTAAACGGTACCTTCACACACTGACTCAAATACTCTCAATTGCGACACCTTGTAGCTACTTCCCCACACAAACAATCTCTTCTACGCCCCCTCACCCACTTTGAATCTTTATGTAGGCATGGGAATGCTCTAAAGGGAACGCTAGCAATTTCCAAGAGAATAATAGACAACTGCCTGTATACACAATTACCCAAGTCTACCCAGAACTGGGCTAGAGAACTTGCTTTAGATATTCCTTTAGAGAACGGGGACCGATTATATCTTCGCACTCACAAATCATCTACATCAACCCAAATTCTAGAGATGAACTATAAAATTATATCTAGATGGTACCTCACACCTGCCAGATTGAAGTGCATCTTTCCGGAATCTTCCCCCATGTGCTGGAGGGGCTGCGGTGCTGTAGGCGATATGACGCATATTTGGTGGTCTTGCCCCAAATTACAGCCCTTTTGGACTACCTTACAGCAAATACTTTCCCCCCTATTTGGCACATCATTCCAACTCACCCCTTTGATAGTACTATTTAATGATGCACCTAAACATACTTGTAAACTAAGAACACATCTTCTTCAGATTTCGCTACTGGCTAGAAATTGGAAAACCAATATAACTCCTACAGTTGACTCTTGGAGGGCTTGTACACAGAAGCTTATACAATTAGAAGAGTATTATTATTTAAAAAATAATAGACTTAATTATTATCAAGATGTTAAATTCTACTGGGAAACAATAAATCCACTCAGACAGTAGCATTTAACACCCTCCCCCCCCCCCCCCATACCCTGCTCTATATATTTTGCACCGGCATGGCAACACCTTGTTCATCCTTTCTTTCTTTTTGTTATATTTTTCTTTCGTCCTGATTCATTTCTGTTACTACATTCTGATAGTGTTATGATGCCGTACAGGTACTGCATACAGTATAATATGGATGTTATTTCTTTTTTCTGTAACTGACGAAAATATTCAATAAAAATTATATATATATAAAAAAAGGGGTGGGCCTCATGGACTCTTGCCAATATGAAAGAAATAAATTTATCAGGTAAATTCTTACATAAATTATGTTTTCTTTCATGTAATTGGCAAGAGTCCATGAGCTAGTGATGTATGCGATATCAATACCCAAGATGTGGAACTCCACTCAAGAGTCACTAGAAAGGGAGGGATAAAAATAAACAACAGCCATTTCTCGCTGAAAAAATAATCCACAACCCAAAATATAAGTTATTCTCATAATTAAAAGAAAAACTTAAAACATCAGCAGAAGAATCAAACTGAAACAGCTGCATGAAGAACTTTTCTACCAAAAACTGCTTCTGAAGAAGCAAATACATCGAAATGGTAGAATTTAGTAAATGTATCAAAGAGGACCAAGTTGCTGCTTTGCAAATCTGATCAACTGAAGCTTCATTCTTAAAAACCCACAAAGTGGAGACTGATCTAGTAGAATGAGCTGTAATTCTCCAAGGCGGGGCCTGACCCGACTCCAAATAAGCTTGAAGAATCAAAAGCTTTAACCAAGAAGCCAAGGAAATAGCAGATGCCTTCTGACCTTTCCTAGGACCAGAAAATATAACAAATAGACTAGAAGTCTTCCTGAAATCTTTAGTAGCTTCAACATAATATTTCAAAGCTCTCACCACATCCAAAGAATGTAAGGATCTCTCCAAATAATTCTTAGGATTAGGACACAAGGAAGGGACAACAATTTCTCTACTAATGTTGTTAGAATTTACAACTTTAGGTAAAAATTTAGATGAAGTCCGCAAAACCGCCTTATCCTGATGAAAAATCAGAAAAGGAGATTCACAAGAAAACAGAATTTATGCTTACCTGATAAATTACTTTCTCCAACGGTGTGTCCGGTCCACGGCGTCATCCTTACTTGTGGGATATTCTCCTCCCCAACAGGAAATGGCAAAGAGCCCAGCAAAGCTGGCCATATAGTCCCTCCTAGGCTCCGCCTACCCCAGTCATTCGACCGACGGACAGGAGGAAATATATATAGGAGAAACCATATGGTAACGTGGTGACTGTAGTTAGAGAAAATAATTCATCAGACCTGATTAAAAAACCAGGGCGGGCCGTGGACCGGACACACCGTTGGAGAAAGTAATTTATCAGGTAAGCATAAATTCTGTTTTCTCCAACATAGGTGTGTCCGGTCCACGGCGTCATCCTTACTTGTGGGAACCAATACCAAAGCTTTAGGACACTGATGAAGGGAGGGAGCAAATCAGGTCACCCAAACGGAAGGCACCACGGCTTGCAAAACCTTTCTCCCAAAAATAGCCTCCGAAGAAGCAAAAGTATATAATTTAAAAAAATTTGGTCAACAGGAACCTCATTCTTGAAGGCCCATGTGGAAGCCACAGCCCTAGTGGAGTGAGCTGTGATACTTTCAGGAGGCTGCCGTCCGGCAGTCTCAAAAGCCAATCTGATGATGCTTTTAAACCAAAAGGAAAGAGAGGTAGAAGTTGCTTTTTTACCTCTCCTTTAACCAGAATAAACAACAAACAAAGAAGATGTTTGTCTAAAATCTTCAGTAGCCTCTAAATAGAATTTTAGAGCACGGACAACGTCCAAATTGTGTAACAAACGTTCCTTCTATGAAACTGGATTCGGACACAAAGAAGGTACAACTATCTCCTGGTTAATATTTTTGTTGGAAACAACCTTCGGAAGAAAACCAGGCTCAGTACGTAAAACCACCCTATCTGCATGGACCAGATAGGGCGGAGAACACTGCAGAGCAGATAACTCAGAAACTCTTCTAGCGGAAGAAATTGCAACCTAAAACAAAACTTTCCAAGATAATAACTTAATATCTACGGAATATAAGGGTTCAAACGGAACCCCATGAAGAACTGAAAGAACTAGATTAAGACTCCAGGGAAGAGTCAAAGGTCTGTAAACAGGCTTGATTCTAACCAGAGCCTGAACAAACGCTTAAACGTCTGGCACAGCTGCCAGCCTTTTGTGAAGTAAAACAGATAAAGCAGAGATCTGTCCCTTCAGAGAACTTGCAGAAAATCCTTTCTCCAAACCTTCTTGTAGAAAGGAAAGAATCTTAGGAATTTTTATCTTGTTCCATGGGAATCCTTTAGATTCACACCAACAGATATATTTTTTCCATATATTATGGTAAATTTTTCTAGTTACAGGCTTTCTAGCCTGAATAAGAGTATCTATTACAGAATCTGAAAACCCACGCTTTGACAAAATCAAGCGTTCAAACTCCAAGCAGTCAGTTGGAGGAAAACCAGATTCGGATGTTCGAATGGACCCTGAATAAGAAGGTCCTGTCTCAAAGGTAGCTTCCATGGTGGAGCCGATGACACATTCACCAGGTCTGCATACCAAGTCCTGCGTGGCCACACAGTAACTATCAAGATCACCGAAGCCCTCTCCAGATTGATCCTGGCTACCAGCCTGGGAATGAGAGGAAACGGTGGGAATACATAAGCTAGGTTGAAGATCCAAGGTGCTACTATTGTATCCAATAGAGTCGCCTTGGGATCCCTGGATTTGGACCCGTAACAAGGGACCTTGAAGTTCTGACGAGAGGCCATCAGAACCATGTCTGGAATGCCCCATAATTGAGTTATTTGGGCAAAGATTTCCAGATGGAGTTCCCACTCCCCCGGATGCTCCTCCATCGCCAGGGAACTCCTTGTTTCCCCCTGATGGTTGATATATGTAACAGTCGTCATGATGTCTGATTGAAACCTTATGAATTTGGCCTTTGCTAGTCAAGGCCAAGCCTTGAGAGCATTGAATATCGCTCTCAGTTCCAGAATGTTTATCGGGAGAAGAGATTCTTACCGAGACCATAGACCCTGAGCTTTCAGGGGTTCCCAGACCGCGCCCCAGCCCACCAGACTGGCGTCGGTCGTGACAATGACCTACTCTGGTCTGCGGAAGCTCATTCCCTGTGACAGGTTGTCCAGGGTCAGCCACCAACGGAGTGAATCTCTGGTTATTTGATCTACTTGTATCGTCGGAGACAAGTCTGTATAATCCCCATTCCACTGTCTGAGCATGCACAGGTGTAATGGTCTTAGATGAATTCGTGCAAAAGGAACTATGTCCCTTGCCGCAACCATCAAACCTATTACTTCCATGCACTGCGCTATGGAAGGAAGAAGAACAGAATGAAGTACCTGACAAGAGCTTAGAAGTTTAGATTTTCTGGCCTCTGTCAGAAAAACCTTCATTTCTAAGGAAACTATTATTGTTCCCAAGAAGGGAACTCTTGTTGACGGGGACAGAGAACTCTTTTCTATGTTCACTTTCCACCTGTGAGATCTGAGAAAGGCTAGGACAATGTCCGTATGAGCCCCTGCTTTTGACAGAGACGACACTTGAATCAGGATGTCGTCCAAGTAAGGTACTACTGCAATGCCCCTTGGTCTTAGCACCGCTAGAAGGGACCCTAGTACCTTTGTGAAAATCCTTGGAGCAGTGGCTAATCCGAATGGAAGTGCCACAAACTGGTAATGCTTGTCCAGAAAGGCGAACCTTAGGAACCGAAAATGTTCCTTGTGGATAGGAATACGTAGGTACGCATCCTTTAAGTCCACCGTGGTCAAGAATTGACCTTCCTGGATGGTAGGAAGGATCGTTCGAATGGTTTCCATTTTGAACGATGAAACCCTTAGAAACTTGTTTAGAATCTTAAGATCTAAAATTGGTCTGAATGTTCCCTCTTTTTTGGGAATTATGAACAGGTTGGAGTAAAAACCCATCCCTTGTTCTCCTAATGGAACAGGATGAATCACTCCCATGCTTAACAGGTCTTCTACACAGTGTAAGAATGCCTGTTCGAAGATAATTGAGACCTGTGGAACCTTCCCCTTGGGGGTAGTTCCCTGAATTCCAGGAGATAACCTTGAGAAACTATTTCTAGCGCCCAAGGATCCTGAACATCTCTTGCCCAAGCCTGAGCAAAGAGAGAAAGTCTGCCCCCCACCAGATCCGGTCCCAGATCGGGGGCCAACACTTCATGCTGTTTTGGTAGCAGTGGCAGGTGACTTGGCCTGCTTACCCTTGTTCCAGCCTTGCATCGGCCTCCAGGCTGGCTTGGTTTGAGAAGTATTACCCTCTTGCTTAGAGGGTGTAGAATTTGAGGCTGGTCCGTTTCTGCGAAAGGGACGAAAATTTGGTTTATTTTTAGCCTTAAAAGACCTATCCAGAGGAAGGGCGTGGCCCTTTCCCCCAGTGATGTCTGAAATAATCTCTTTCAAGTCAGGGCCAAACAGTGTTTTACCCTTGAAAGGGATGTTAAGCAAAAGCGCTCTGCGCGCCACGATAGCAAACCCTGAATTATTCGCCGCTAATCTAGCTAATTGCAAAGCGGCATCTAAAATAAAAGAGTTAGCCAATTTAAAAGCTTGAACTCTGTCCAAAACCTCCTCGTACGAAGATTCTTTATTGAGCGACTTTTCTAGTTCTTCGAACCAGAAACACGCAGCTGTAGTGACAGGAACAATGCATGAAATTGGTTGTAGAAGGTAACCTTGCTGAACAAACATCTATTTAAGCAAACCCTCTAACCTTAAATCCATAGGATCTTGACAGCACAACTATCTTCTATAGGAATAGAAGTGCGTTTGTTTAGAGTAGAAACCGCTCCCTCGACCTTGGGGACTGTATGCCATAAGTCCTTTCTGGGGTCGACTATAGGAAATAATTTCTTAAATATAGGGGGAGGACAAAAGGTATGCCGGGCCTTTCCCACTCCTTATTTACTATGTCCGCCACCCCCTTGGGTATAGGAAAAACATCGGGGGGCACCGGAACCTCTAGGAACTTGTCCATCTTACCTAATTTCTCTGGAATGACCAAATTGTCACAATCATCCAGAGTAGATAATACCTCCTTAAGTAGTGCGTGGAGATGTTCTAATTTAAATTTAAAAGTTACAATATCAGGTTCTGCTTGTTGAGAAATTTTCCCTGAATCTGAAATTTCTCCCTCAGACAAAACCTCCCTCCTGGCCCCTTCAGATAGGTGTGAGGGTATGTCAGAACAGATATCATCAGCGTCCTCTTGCTCTTCAGTGTTTAAAACAGAGCAATCACGCTTTCTCTGATAAGTAGGCATTTTGGAAAAAATGCATGCAATAGAATTATCCATTACAGCCATTAAGTGTTGTATGGTAATAAGTATTGGCGCACTAGATGTACTAGGGACCTCTTGTGTGGGCAAAACTGGTGTAGACACAGAAGGGGATGATGCAGTACCATGCTTACTCCCCTCATTAGAGGAATCATCTTGGGCAATATCATATCTATGGCATTATTATCCCTACTTTGTTTGGACATTATGACACAAATATATCACATATATTTAAAAGGGGAGACACATTGGCTTTCATACATATAGAACATCGTTATCTGATGGTTCAGACATGTTAAACAGGCTTAAACTTGTCAACAAAGCACAAAAAACGTTTTACAATAAAACCGTTACTGTCCCTTTAAATTTTAAACTGAACACACTTTATTACTGAATATGTGAAAAATTCACCAAAATTTCACCACAGTAACTTAAAGCCTTAAAAGTATTGCACACCAAATTTGAAAGCTTTAACCCTTAAAATAACGGAACCGGAGCCGTTTTTACATTTAACCCCTATACAGTCCCAGGTATCTGCTTTGCTGAGACCCAACCAAGCCCAGAGGGGAATACGATACCAAATGATGCCTTCTATAAGCTTTTTCAGTGGTTCTTAGCTCCTCACACATGCATCTGCATGCCATGCTTTCCAAAAACAACTGCACATTAGAGGCGCGAAAATGAGGCTCTGTCTATGACTAGAAAAGGCCCCCAGTGAAAAAGGTGTCCAATACAGTGCCTGCCGTTTTTATTAAAACAATCCCCAAGATTTAACAACTATTAAAAGTAATAATCTGCCAAATATACTTAGTAAAGTAATCGTTTTAGCCCAGAAAAATGTCTACCAGTTTTTTAAGCCCTAATGAAGCCCTTTATTCTTTTACTTAAACTAAGAAAATGGCTTACCGGTTCCCATAGGGAAAATGACAGCTTCCAGCATTACCGAGTCTTGTTAGAAATGTGTCATACCTCAAGCAGCAAAGTCTGCCCACTGTTTCCCCCAACTGAAGTTACTTCATCTCAACAGTCCTGTGTGGAAACAGCCATCGATTTTAGTAACGGTTGCTAAAATCATTTTCCTCTTACAAACAGAAATCTTCATCTCTTTTCTGTTCCAGAGTAAATAGTACATACCAGCACTATTTTAAAATAACAAACTCTTGATTGAAGAACAAAAACTACATTTAAACACCAAAAAACTCTAAGCCATCTCCGTGGAGATGTTGCCTGTGCAACGGCAAAGAGAATGACTGGGGTAGGCGGAGCCTAGGAGGGACTATATGGCCAGCTTTGCTGGGCTCTTTGCCATTTCCTGTTGGGGAGGAGAATATCCCACAAGTAAGGATGACGCCGTGGACCGGACACACCTATGTTGGAGAAAGAGCACATAGCTCAGAAACTTTTCTAGCAGAAGAGATAGCCAAAAGGAAAAATACTTTCCAAGAAAGTAGTTTAATGTCCAAAGAATGCATAGGGGGCTAGTTATCAAGCCGTCTACTTTTCTGGCTTCGCCGGCCCAATACGTCCGCCTAAGCTCGCCTACCTTCGCCGCCGCGGACCTTGAATACGTTTGCCTAAGTTATCAAATAAAGCTGTCAAAAAGCCGCGGGGCGATGAGCAGCGGACTGTGACAGTTATCACTCATCCGATCTCGCTGCCCTTCGGCTTTTCCCCAGCTTTATTGCTAGCCTGTCACTAAGCACCCACACTAAACTACACTGTTCTACCCCCTATACCGGCGCCCCCGGAGCCCCCCGCAACTAAATAAAGTTACTAACCCCTAAACCGCCGCTCCTAGACCCCGCCGCAACTCTTATAAATGTATTAACCCCTAAACCGCCGCTCCTAGACCCCGCCGCAACTCTTATAAATGTATTAACCCCTAAACCGCCGCTCCCGGACACCGCTGCCACCTACAGTATACCTAGTAACCCCTATCCTGCCCCCCCTACACCGTCGCCCTCTATTATAAAATTATTAACCCCTATCCTGCTGATCCCGCACCTCTCCGCAACTAAATAAATAGTTTAACCCCTAAACCGCCGCTCCATGAACCCGCCGCAACCTATATTAAACCTATTAACCCCTATCCTGCCCCCCCTACACCGTCGCCACCTATAATAAATTTATTAACCCCTATCCTGCCCCCCACTACGCCGCCGCCACTGTAATAAAATTATTAACCCCTAAACCTAAGTCTAACCCTAACGCCCCCCTAACTTAAATATTAATTAAATAAATCTAAATAAATTAACTCTTATTAACTAAATGAATCCTATTTAAAACTAAATACTTACCTTTAAAATAAACCCTAATATAGCTACAATATAAATAAGAATTATATTCTAGCTATCTTAGGATTTATATTTATTTGACAGGTAACTTTCAATTTATTTTAACCATGTACAATAACTATTAAATAGTTATTAACTATTTAATAGCTTACCTAGCTAAAATAAAGAGAAATGTACCTGTGAAAAAAATCCTAACCTAAGTTACAATTACACCTAACACTACACTATACTTTAATAAATTATTACTATTTAAAACTAAATACTTACCTGTAAAATAAACCCTAAGATAGCTACAATATAATTAATAATTATATTATAGCTATCTTAGGATTTATATTTATTTTACAGGTAACTTTGTATTTATTTTAGCTAGTTAGAATAGTTATTAAATAGTTATTAACTATTTAATAACTACCTAGCTAAAAGAAATACAAAATTACCTGTAAAATAAATCCTAACCTAAGTTACAATTAAACCTAATACTACACTATCATTAAATTAACTAAATAAACTACCTACAAATAACTACAATTAAATACAATTACATAAACTAACTAAAGTACAAAAAATAAAAAAAGCTAAGTTACAAAAAATAAAAAAATAAGTTACAAACATGTTAAAAATATTACAACAATTTTAAGCTACTTACACCTAATCTAAGCCCCCTAATAAAATAACAAACCCCCCAAAATAAGAAAAATCCCTACCCTATTCTAAATTAAATAAATTTCAAAGCTCTTTTACCTTACCAGCCCTTAAAAGGGCCATTTGTGGGGGCATGCCCCAAAAAGTTCAGCTCTTTTGCCTGTAAAAGAAAAATACAACCCCCCCCAACATTAAAACCCACCACCCACATACCCCTAATCTAACCCAAACCCCCCTTACAAAAACCTAACACTAATCCCCTGAAGATCATCCTACCTTGAGTCATCTTCACTCAGCCGAGCCACCGATGGAACTGAAGAGGACATCCGGAGCGGAAGAAGTTAATCCTCCAAGCGGCGCTGAAGAAATCTTCCATCCGATGAAGTCATCATCCAGGCGGCGCTGAAGAAGTCTTTGATCCGGCCGATGTCATCTTCCAAGAGGCGCTGAAGATGTCTTCTATCCGGGTGAAGTCATCTTCCAAGCCGGGTCTTGAATCTTCCTTCCGCCGACGCGGAACCACCTTCTTCACCGACGGACTACGACGAATGACGGCTCCTTTAAGGGACGTCATCCAAGATGGCGTCCCCTCAATTCCGATTGGCTGATAGGATTCTATCAGCCAATCGGAATTAAGGTAGGAAAAATCTGATTGGCTGATGGAATCAGCCAATCAGATTGAGCTCGCATTCTATTGGCTGTTCCGATCAGCCAATAGAATGCGAGCTCAATCTGATTGGCTGATTGGATCAGCCAATCGGATTGAACTTGAATCTGATTGGCTGATTCCATCAGCCAATCAGATTTTCCTACCTTAATTCCGATTGGCTGATAGAATCCTATCAGCCAATCGGAATTGAGGGGACGCCATCTTGGATGACATCCCTTAAAGGAGCCGTCATTCGTCGTAGTCCGTCGGTGAAGAAGGTGGTTCCGCGTCGGCGGAAGGAAGATTCAAGACCCAGCTTGGAAGATGACTTCACCCGGATAGAAGACATCTTCAGCGCCTCTTGGAAGATGACATCGGCCGGATCAAAGACTTCTTCAGCGCCGCCTGGATGATGACTTCATCGGATGGAAGATTTCTTCAGCGCCGCTTGGAGGATTAACTTCTTCCGCTCCGGATGTCCTCTTCAGTTCCATCGGTGGCTCGGCTGAGTGAAGACGACTCAAGGTAGGATGATCTTCAGGGGATTAGTGTTAGGTTTTTGTAAGGGGGGTTTGGGTTAGATTAGGGGTATGTGGGTGGTGGGTTTTAATGTTGGGGGGGTTGTATTTTTCTTTTACAGGCAAAAGAGCTGAACTTTTTGGGGCATGCCCCCACAAATGGCCCTTTTAAGGGCTGGTAAGGTAAAAGAGCTTTGAAATTTATTTAATTTAGAATAGGGTAGGGATTTTTCTTATTTTGGGGGGTTTGTTATTTTATTAGGGGGCTTAGATTAGGTGTAAGTAGCTTAAAATTGTTGTAATATTTTTAACATGTTTGTAACTTATTTTTTTATTTTTTGTAACTTAGCTTTTTTATTTTTTGTACTTTAGTTAGTTTATGTAATTGTATTTAATTGTAGTTATTTGTAGGTAGTTTATTTAGTTAATTTAATGATAGTGTAGTATTAGGTTTAATTGTAACTTAGGTTAGGATTTATTTTACAGGTAATTTTGTATTTCTTTTAGCTAGGTAGTTATTAAATAGTTAATAACTATTTAATAACTATTCTAACTAGCTAAAATAAATACAAAGTTACCTGTAAAATAAATATAAATCCTAAGATAGCTATAATATAATTATTAATTATATTGTAGCTATATTAGGGTTTATTTTAAAGGTAAGTATTTAGTTTTAAATAGGATTCATTTAGTTAATAAGAGTTAATTTATTTAGATTTATTTAATTAATTATTTAAGTTAGGGGGGCGTTAGGGTTATACTTAGGTTTAGGGGTTAATAATTTTATTACAGTGGCGGCGGCGTAGTGGGGGGCAGGATAGGGGTTAATAAATTTATTATAGGTGGCGACGGTGTAGGGGGGGCAGGATAGGGGTTAATACATTTAATATAGGTTGCGGCGGGTTCAGGGAGCGGCGGTTTAGGGGTTAATACATTTATTATAGTTGCGGTGGGCTCCGGGAGCGGCGGTTTAGGGGGTAATAACTTTATTTAGTTGCGGCGGTGTAGGGGGGGTCAGATTAGCGGTGTTTAGACTCGGGGTACATGTTAGGGTGTTAGGTGTAGACAGCTCCCATAGGAATCAATGGGATGTCTGTCAGCAGCGAACTTGTACTTTCGCTATGGTCAGACTCCCATTGATTCCTATGGGATCCGCCGCCTCCAGGCTGGCGCTTTGACAACCAGGTACGCTGGGCCGTAAAAGTGCCGAGCGTACCTGCTAGTTTTTTGATAACTAGCAAAAGTAGTGAGATTGTGCCGTACTTGTGCGCGGAACATCTGGAGTGACGTAAGAATCGATCTGTGTCGGACTGAGTCCGGCGGATCGAAGTTTACGTCACAAAATTCTACTTTTGCCGGTCTCGAGCCTTTGATAACTAAGGCGAATCAGCCTCGCCACAAATACGCTGCGGAATACGCAGCGTATTTGAGGTTGACGGCTTGATAACTAGGCCCCATAGGCTCAAATGGAGGAGCCTGTAACACCTTCAAAACCAAATTAAGACTCCAAGGAGGAGAAATTGATTTAATGACGGGCTAAAAACAAGCTAAAGCCTGTACAAAACAGTGAATATCAGGAAGTTTAGCAATCTTTCTGTGAAATAAAACAGAAAGAGCAGAGATTTGTCCCTTCAAGGAACTTGCAGACAAACCCTTATCCAAACCATCCTGAAGAAACTATAAAATTCTAGGAAAGAATGCCAAGAAAATTTATGAGAACAACACCATGAAATATAGGTCTTCCAAACTCGATAATAAATCTTTCTAGAGACAGATTTATGAGCTTGTAACATAGTAGTAATCACTGAGTCAGAGAAACATCTATGACTTAGTTCTAAGCGTTCAATTTCCATACCTTCAAATTTAATGATTTGAGATCCTGATGGAAAAACGGACCTTGAGACAGTAGGTCCGGCCTTAACGGAAGTGGCCAAGGTTGGCAACTGGATATCCGAACAAGATCTGCATACCAAAACCTGAGTGGCCATGCTGGAGCCACCAGCAACACAAACGATTGTTCCATGATGATTTTGGATATCACTCTTGGAAGAAGAACTAGAGGCGGGAAAATGTAAGCAGGATGATAACACCAAGGAAGTGTCAGCACATCCACTGCTTCCGCCTGAACATCCCTGGACCTGGACAGGTATCTGGGAAGTTTCTTGTTTAGATGAGAGGCCATGAGATCTATCTCTGGAAGACCCCATATCTGAACAATCTGAGAAAATGTATGGAGAGACCATTCCCCTGGATGTAAAGTCTGACGGCGGAGATAATCCGCCTCCCAATTGTCTACACCTGGGATATGCACCGCAGAGATTAGACAGGAGCTGGATTCCGCCCAAGCAAGTATCCGAGATACTTTTTTCATAGCTTGGAGACTGAGTCCCACCCTGATGATTGACATATGCCACAGTTGTGATATTGTCTGTCTGAAAGCAAATGAACGGTTCTCTCTTCAACAGAGGCCAAAACTGAAGAGCTCTGAGAATTGCATGGAGTTCTAAAATATTGATTGGTAATCTCGCCTCTTGAGATTTCCAAACCCCTTGTGCTGTCAGAGATCCCGAAACAGCTCCCCAACCTGAAAGACTTGCGTCTGTAGTGATCACAGCCCAGGTTTGCCGAACAAAGGAAGCCCCTTGAACTAAACACTGGTGAATTAACCACCACATCAGAGAGTGTCGAACATTGGGATTTAAGGATATTAACTGTGATATTTTTGAATAATCCCTGCACCATTGATTCAGCATACAAAGATGTAGCGGTCTCATGTGAAAATGAGCAAAAGGAATTGCATCCGATGCTGCAGTCATGAGGCCTAAAACTTCCATGCATAGCCACTGAAGGGAATGACTGAGACTGAAGGTGCCGACAGGCTGCAACCAATTTCAAACGTCTCTTGTATGTTAGAGACAGAGTCATGGACACTGAATCTATCTGGAAACCTAAAAAGGTGACCCTTGTCTGAGGAATCAAGAAACTTTTTGGTAAATTGATCCTCCAACCATGTTTTCGAAGAAACAACACTAGTTGATTCATGTGAGATTCTGCAGAACGTAAAGACTGAGCTAGTACCAAGATATCATCCAAATAAGGAAACACCGCAATACCCTGCTCTCTGATTACAGAGAGTAGGGCACCTAGAACCTTTGTAAAGATTTTTGGAGCTGTTGCTAGGCCAAATGGAAGAGCAACAAATTGGTAATGCTTGTCTAGAAAAGAGAATCTCAGGAACTGAAAATGTTCTGGATGAATCGGAATATGAAGGTATGCACCCTGCAAGTCTATTGTAGACATATAATGTCCTTGCTGAACAAAAGGCAGAATAGTCCTTATAGTCACCATCTTGAAAGTTGGTACTCTTACATAATGATTCAAAATTTTCAGATCCAGAACTGGTCTGAATTAATTTTCCTTCTTTGGGACAATGAATAGATTTGAATAAAACCCCAGACCTTGTTCCTGAAAAGGAACCGGCATGATTACCCCTGAAGACTCCAGGGGGCCCATTTATCAAGCTCCGAACGGAGCTTGTGGGCCCCTGTTTCTGGCGAGTCTTCAGACTCGCCAGAAACACAAATTATGAAGCAGCGGTCTAAAGACCGCAGCTCCATAACCTGTCCGCCTGCTCTGAGCAGGCGGACAGGAATCACCGGAAATCAACCCCATCGAGTACGATCGGGTTGATTGACACCCCCCTGCTGGTGGCCGATTGGCCGCGAGTCAGCAGGGGGCGGCGTTGCACCAGCAGCTCTTGTGAGCTGCTGGTGCAATGTTAAATGCGGAGAGTGTATTGCTCTCCGCATTTAGCGAGGTGTTGCGGACCTGATCCGCACTGTCAGATCAGGTCCGCAACACCTTTGATAAATAGGGGCCCATGTCTGAAACACACTTCAGGAAAGCCTGAGCTTTTACTGGATTTGCTGGGATACAAAAGAGAAAAAATCTTCTCACAGGAGGTCTTACTCTGAATCCTATTCGATACCCTTGAGAGACAATGCTCTGAATCCATTGATTTTGGACAGAATGTATCAAAAAATCCTTGAACAACCTTAATCTGCCCCCTACCAGCTGAGCTGGAATGAGGACCGCACCTTCATGCGGACTTAGGGGCTTACTTTAGTTTTTTAAAAGACTTGGATTTATTCCAATTTGAGGAAGGCATCCAATTGGAAACGGATTCCTTGGGGGAAGGATTAGATTTTTGTTCCTTATTTTGATGAAAGGAACGAAAACGGTTAGAAGCCTTAGATTTACCCTTAGGTTTTTTATCCTGAGGAAGAAAATCCCCCTTTCCTCCAGTAACAGTTGAAATAATAGAATCCAACTGAGAACCAAATAAATTATTACCTTGGAAAGAAAGAGATAATAATCTAGATTTAGATGTCATATCAGCATTCCAAGATTTAAGCCATAAAGCTCTTCTAGCTAAAATAGCTAAAGACATGAATCTAACATCAATTTTGATAATATCAAAAATGGCATCACAAATAAAATGATTAGCATGTTGCAGTAAGCGAACAATGCTAGATATGTCAGAATCCAATTCTTGTTGCGCTAAATTCTCCAACCAAAAAGTTGATGCAGCCGCAACATCAGCCAAAGAAATTGCAGGCCTGAGAAGATGACCTGAATATAAATAGGCTTTCCTTAGATAGGATTCAAGTTTCCTATCTAAAGGATCTTTAAAAGACATACTATCTTTCATAGGAATAGTGGTACGTTTAGCAAGAGTAGAAATAGCCCCATCAACTTTGGGGATCTTTTCCCAAAACTCTATAGAAATTGCTGGTAAAGGATACAATTTTTTAAACCTTGAAGAAGGAATAAAAGGAGTACCTGGCTTATTCTATTCCTTAGAAATCATATCAGAAATAGCATCAGGAATAGGAAAACCACAGGAGGTTTAAAAACGTTTACTAGTCTTAATGTCAAGAGGACTGACTTCCTCAATATCCAAAGTAATTAACACTTCTTTTAACAAAGAACAAATATACTCTATTTTAAAATAAATAAGTAGATTTGTCAGTGTCAATATCTGAGGAAGGATCTTCTGAATCAGATAGATCCTCATCAGAGGAGGATAAATCATTATGTTGTCGGTCATTTGAAATTTCATCAACTTTATGAGAAGTTTTAAAAGACATTTTACGTTTATTAGAAGGCGGAAATGCAGACAAAGCCTTCTGAATAGAATCAGTAACAAATTCTTTAAAATTCATAGGTATATCATGTACATTAGAAGTTGAAGGAACTGCAACTGGCAATGTACTATTATTGATGGATACATTCTCTGCATGTAAAAGTTTATCATGACAACTATTACAAATGATACTCGGAGATATAATTTCTATAATCTTACAACAAATGCACTTAGCTTTGGTAGAACCGATGCCAGGCAGCAAAGTTCCAACAGATACTTCTGAGGCAGGATCAGATTGAGACATCATGCAGTATGTAAAGAAAAAACAACATATAAAGCAAAAATATAAATTTCCTTATATGACAGTTTCAAGAATGGGAAAAAATGCAAACAGCATAGCCCTCTGACATAGAGAAAGGCAAGAGGCAAAAAGCAATGGGGTATAAAATGAATGAAAAATTTGGTGCCAAGTATGACGCACCAACAATATCCGGAAATGACACACTTGTGTCACTAACGACGCAACCGTGTGTAAGGCTTCCGCGTCAACTACGACGCTGGAAATGACGAACTTGCGTCAACGAACGTACTTTTTGTGGCAAAAAAATTCTCGCACCAAGAATGACGCAATAAAGTCTAACATTTGGTGCACCCGCGGGCCTAATGCTGCCCGCAATTTGTAAAGTAGTCAATTTGAAAAAAAGACTAAACCCCAGGTAAGAAAAAAATATTTCTCAATATGTTTATTTCCCAAATATGAAACTGACAGTCTGCACAAGGAAATACATGAACCTGACTCATGGCAAATATAAGTACAATACATATATTTAGAACTTTACATAAATGCATAAAGTGCCAGACCATAGCTGGGGTGTCTTAAGTAATAAAAAACATACTTACCAAAAAAGACACCCATCCACATATAGCAGATAGCCAAACCAGTACTGAAACAGTTATCAGTAGAGGTAATGGTATATGAGAGAATATCGTCAATCTGAAAAGGGAGGTAGGAGATGAATCTCTACGACCGATAACAGAGAACCTATGAAATAGACCCCCGTTAGGAAAATCATTGCATTCAACAGGTGATACTCTCTTCACGTCCCTCTGACATTCGCTGTACTCTGAGAGGAATCGGGCTTCAAAAAAGCTGAGAAGCGCATATCAACGTAGAAATCTTAGCACAAACTTACTTCACCACCTCCATAGGAGGCAAAGTTTGTAAAACTGAATTGTGGCTGTGGTGAGGGGTGTATTTATAGGCATTTTGAGGTTTAGGAAACTTTGCCCCTCCTGGTAGGATTGTATATCCCATACGTCACTAGCTCATGGACTCTTGCCAAATACATGAAATAAATTGCAGATGCTTTACTTTCTAAAGCAATACGATTGGGCTTACTGGAAGGCGTAATAACCCCCAACACCTCCTTAATGTGCATGAAGGTAATGTTTAAAATCAAGGGAAAAAATCCATACCTCCTCCTTGAGATGTAAATGGGACAAAGCCCCTACAATGGGAATACCTGAAATATGTGTTGAGAATTAGTAATCCCAACTGCGCAATTTTTACATAACTGTGCTGTGCGACACACTTAGACAATATTACAAAGCAAGCACTTGGCATTAGGGTTAAACTAACCCCCGGAGCCTCTACAGATAAAACAGGTTCAGAAGATGGAGTAGGTACACATTAGGATGGCTCCATAACACCACAAATAAATAAACTAAATGGAAATAACTGATGGCAAAAATGATAATAATAATTAGGGTTACCCTCCCGTGCAGCCCCTTCTGATAAAACAGTTTGTGATGTTAAAGAAGGGACAGATCAGGATTGCTACATAAGACCACAAATTAATAAAGTTAACAGAAAATAACTGACAGAATAAATAAATATAATAATAAGAGTTCTTATTAATGTAACCCAAAAATAACAATATGTAGAGACACTAATAATTAAATCCACTATAACTACTGAAAACCCGGTCCCCTGTGAATGTATTATGGAGTAATATGTATCAGAAATATGTAAGAAGTCATAAGTGTAAAATTGACAAAGTAAGTAAGTGTAACCCCATTGTTTACAAGAGTTATCTCCCAACCAAGCTCCTTATGTGTGGGTACTTTACCCCTCAGAAGGCACTGATGACCCTGTGGAACTGCTCCCTGTTACCTCTGGAGAAGTGCAGGAAAGGAGTCACTACAGAGATCTCAGCATATAGTTCCACTGCTATTAAGATAAATTTCCCTTCACCAATAGCCTCTTGTGGATATCTTTCAGTCTCCAGCTTAGACTAATGTTTTTTATGTTCATGGCTAGGTACAGCATTCCAGTAGCTGAATCTGAGCCAAACATTTGAGGACCATGAGTAGAAAGAAAAAAACTTCTATTTACCTTGTGTGCACCCACAGCTGCACTTACCTGATCTGCACCAATGCCCTAAACCTAGTTAGATGTCCCCAACTTAGGATCTCGAAGTGCCAAGAAGGTAACTCAGGAACAGTCTTAGGGACCAATGTCTCAGGCTGGTGAACAACTCCTGCAAGAGATTTACACTCACCAGTCATGGTACTCCTGTGCACCCAGCTGACCTGTTATTGAGTCTCTGAAGGGGATCGACCTGCCTCCTAGACAATACGAGCACCCCTTTCAGTCATGAATTAACAGCAATGTGCCATTCTCATGTTCTCCTGGGACAGCAAAAATTAAGACTATGGGGAAGCAGGAAGTGGGAGGGATTAAAGATCTTGAAGTTTGTTAGGGTGGAGGGAGCTTAATCTCAAATGTTATGGCTCGTGGACTCCCACACCTTTATAAAATAATTAAGTGATAATAATAATAATAATAATAATATTATAGGAGTGTATTTTAACATTTTTTCTGCAGTTTTTTGGGCCCACATCCTCCCTAACAGGACATGTTTTTTGCTGGGCCTACTGAAGAGAATTAGTTCCCCAAATGTCTTTCCCCAGCTTCAATGAAAATTCAAGTCTTTTTAACGTCATCTTCCCATTGATCAAATATCCATTTCAGTTTTAAAGTGATGGTAAATCCTAGCATTTCAAAAATGCAAGAATTTACCAGCATTAAAGGGACACTGAACCCACATTTTTTCTTTGGTGATTCAGATAGAGCATGCAATTTTAAGCAACTTTCTATTTTACTCCTATTATCAATTTCCCTTCATTCTCTTGGTATCTTTATTTGAAAAGCAAGAATGTAAGTTTAGATGCCGGCCCATTTTTGGTGAACAACCTGAGTTGTTCTTGCTGATTGGTGGATAAATTCACCCACCAATCAACAAGTGCTGCCCAAGTTCTGAACCAAAAATTGGCTGGCTCCTTAGCTTAGATGCATTCTTTTTCAAATAAAGATAGCAAGAGAATGAAGAAAAATTGATAATAGGAGAAAATTAGAAAATTGCTTAAAATTGCATGCTCTATCTGAATCACGAAAGAAAAAAATTGTGTTTAGTGTCCCTTTAAAAATAAAGATGACTTTCATTCATGAATTTAAAAACGTGTAAAAGTCACCTTTTACTGAGAGCCTCCAGCAGCACAAGGCAAGGCTCAGTTTTTTCAATGAGGTGACGTTTCCACCTCTTAGCCAATAGCCATACTAGCATACTGTACAGTGCCATATGGCTAGCGTGGGTATTGGCTAAGAGGTGGAAAGGTCACCTCATTGAAAACCTGAGCTGTGCCACAGGTGGCCGGAGGCTTAGTGGTGAAGCCATTTTTTTAACTTGTGAATGAAAGTCACCTTTCTTTTTAGTGCTGGTAAAACCTAGCATTTTTTTAAACACTAGGATTTACCATCACCTTAAAAATGTACAGCTCTTATATCTTAATACCTCCTTTTCCCATCACCCACATTAGGGTCCTCTTCTCAACTTATTTTGATATTTTATACATAACCACCTGAAGCTAGACCTTATAGCTACACAGTATATGAAATTATTCACAGAGCAGTGCTTAAATTGGATATCTATATATGTAGTTTTTAATCAAGAGCAACAAGTACTACACTGTATCTGTCAGTTTATTTCTTCAATATGATTATTATGCCACTGTTGGGTGCTTTGATTATTAATATATAGGGTAATTTAGTATTAAGTTACAAATCTTACCTTCTATGAACAGTTTAACATAGTTAGTGGTGTATCCGGTTTCCTCCTTAATAACAGTTTGGCACGTGTAATTCCCAGTATCTTCATTAGACAGATCCTTCATTAAGAGAGATGCGTTGCCATCAGGAAGTTTATCATAAAATATCTGTGTCCGGCCTTGGTATCGTTTATTTTGATACTTTGATTGACTGGCATTATAGTAGAAGGTATGAACCACAGTGTCATCTTCAGTTCGTAGCCAACTGACAACAAGCTCATTGTAGTCAAATTCATCAGCATAGGTTACAATGCATGGCAGGAGCACGTCTCCGTGTATCCGACCTACAACAGCTACTGGGTACTGATATCCTGAAATAAACAAAGAAAATGTCATTACAATAAGATGTCAGTCATCAATATCAATGTTTAATATTAAATATCAATCACCTATAGCCAATGCAGATAATATAAATATTGTTTTACACAGAAATATTTGTTAGATGATTACCTCTTGTGCATATCGCCAATATTTATGTAAAGAGAAAATAAAATAAATTAATGCTAATAAATGAGTGAGGTATAACATAGTAAATGAGGTGGAGAAAAGACTGAAGTGCATGGGGCCGATTTACCATTGTGCTGACGGACATGGTCCATTGTAGCGTATCATGTCTGCCACACATCGATAAATGCTGACAGCATACACTCTCGGCATTTATCATTGTACAAGTAGTTCTGGTGAACTGCTTATGCAATGTCGCCCCCTGCAGATTCAAGGTCAATAAGCCGCTAGCAAGGGGTGTCAATCAACCCGATTGTATCTGATTGGGCAGATTGCTGTTCACCGTCTCAGAGGTGGTGGACGAGTTAAGAAGCAGCGGTCTTAAGACCGCTGCTCCTTAACGCCTGTTTCAAAACAGCTGCATCAAGCTATCCCCATATGTTATTTTTGTTCAGCTTGAGCATTTAAAAAAAAAATGCAAAGGTAGATAAATTTTGCCAAGCTGTTGTTGTTTGAATCTTACCACATATTCTATAGTATATACAATAAAAGGCTAGATTACGAGTGGTGCGGTATTCATCCCTCCCGCGTTAACTGCGCTAGATGAAGGCTTTTTGCATGCCTGATCTTGTGTGTGTATTACAAGTTTAAAGTAAAAAGTTTGCACTCTTGCGAAAGCTGACGCACTTAAAAAGATAGAGTTCCCAAATTCACAATCCCATTAACACACTCCCCTATAGATTTAAATGGAGTGCACAAGCTGAAAAAAACCCTAGCACCATTACTTACACGCTAACCTGATCACGTTTAACCAAGTGCGCTAACTAACGCAACATGAAATATAAATATTTCACATTACAATGTTCTTTACATAGCAGAATATGTGTGTATTCATTTTTAAAAATATATTTGTATATATACAGTATATATATGACAGTGTTTTGGTTAAATATATATCTACATATGACTATATATCGGTATATATATATATATAAATTCAAAATATTCTTTTAGGAGAAAAAAATTATGACATAGCAGAGCTATATGAGAATGCTATGCATAAAGGAGGGGAAAGCAGCACTCAGCTAAATTTTGCTCCTTTTTGATCTAATATGTAGATTAAAGGCTGAAACACTGTGTCAAACAAAGAAACATCCAACACACATTGATATCTTCAATATACTATGATTTTATTCCTAAAAACACAAAAAGAAGCATGCTTATGCTATAACTGTAAAAATGCCACTGCAGTGGATGGCCTGAATGAAAAAAAATTACTACAAACAGGCAAATGTTACATAAGCTAATAAACCTCTAAGTAGTATGAAATATGATACAATGATACATGTCAGGATACCAACAAATTGCAAAGAGAATCTGCATATCAAATAGGCACAAGCAGAAACTCTCAAAACAATGTCCTGAGTGGAGAAAGTATGTTGATATCTTGATAGATTTCTTTTATGGAAAACTTGTGTGTCAATGTCACTGATTGGAAATGGTACCATACATTGCAAAAAGACTGACAGAGCCGAGGTGAAAGCGTCCTCAAACGTCAGCTTGCCAGGTACTACAGTTCATAGACATAGAGGCTCATATATCCAATTGCGGCAAATAAGCAAAGCAGAAGCATACAACCTTGTTAACTTGTAAGCAGCGTAATCCGGGTATACAAGGCAAATTCAAGAGGCATGCCGGTATTGGACCGGGATTCCACCTCCGGCATCCTGTCTTTCCCAATTCGTTCCATCTGTATCTTTGCTCGAGAGAACACAGGTCGAACACCATGCGGAGATAATGTGTAAAAATTTCCTAGAAAGAGGTTATTCACATAACTTGTTAAAATCAACCCTTAATAAAGTTAGGAAACTGAAATGAAATTACCTGCTGTACTCTAAGAAAAGTGTAACGACTGACAATTATATAACATTTATAACTACCTATCGGCTAGATTTAGAGTTTTGTCGGTAAAGACCCGCGTAGCTAACGCAGCTTTTTTCCCCCAACGCACCCTTAAGACAACGCTAGTATTTAGAGTCGTCTGAGGGGCTGCGTAGGCTCCAAAAAGGGTGCATTGAGCACTCTCAATACCAGCGTTGCTTAAGGTAGAGGTAAGCTGGCAAAACATGCTCGTGCTCGATTCCCCCATAGGAAACAATGGGGTGGTTTGGAATGAAAAAAAACCTAACACCTGCAAAAAAGCAGCATTAAGCTCCCAACGCAGCCCCATTGTTTCCTATGGGGAAACAGTTTTTAAGTCTGCACCTAACACCCTAACATGAACCCCGAGTCTAAACACCCCTAACCTTACACTTATTAACCCCTAATCTGCCGCCCCCGCTATCACTGACACCTGCATTTTATTATTAACCCCTAATCTACCGCTCCGTACACCGCCGCAACCTACATTATCCCTATAAACCCCTAATCTGCTGCCCCTAACATTGCCGACACCTATATAATATTTATTATCCCCTAATCTGCCCACCCCAACGTCGCAGCTACCTAACTACACTTATTAACCCCTAATCTGCCGACCGGACCTCGCCGCTAAATAATAAATGTATTAACCCCTAAAGCTAAGTCTAACCCTAACCCTAACACCCCCCTAAGTTAAATATAATTTTAATCTAACAAAATAAATTAAATATTATTAACTAAAGTATTCCTATTTAAAACTAAATATTTACCTATAAAATAAAACCTAATATAGCTACAATATAACTAATAGTTATATTGTAGCTATTTTAGGATTTATATTTATTTTACAGGCAACTTTGTATTTATTTTAACTAGGTACAATAGCTATTAAATAGTTATTAACTTTAACTTTAATAGCTACCTAGTTAAAATAATTACAAAATTACCTGTAAAATAAATCCTAACCTAAGTTACAATTAAACCTAACACTACACTACAAATAAGAAGGATATTCCGCGCCGGAGGTCTTGAAGATGGAGCCGCTCCTCGTCGGATGGATGAAGATAGAAGATGCCACTTGGATGAAGATGTCTGCTGGTCCGGATGTCCTCTTCTGCCCGGATAGGATGAAGACTTCTGCCGGTCTGGATGTCCTTTTTTGCCCCATCGGATGAAGACTTCGGCCCGGCTGGGTGAAGACGACTCAAGGTAGGGAGATCTTCAGGGGGGTAGTGTTAGGTTTATTTAAGGGGGGTTTGGGTTAGAGTAGGGGTATGTGGGTGGTGGGTTTTAATGTTGGGGGGGGGGGTTGTATTTTTTTTACAGGCAAAAGAGCTGATTACTTTGGGGCATGCCCTGCAAAAAGCCCTTTTAAGGGCTGGTAAAAGAGCTGATTACTTTTTAATTTAGAATAGGGTAGGGACTTTTATTATTTTGGGGGGCTTTTTTATTTTATTAGGGGGCTTAGAGTAGGTGTAATTAGCCTAATATTCTTGTAATCTTTTTTTATTTTTTGTAATTTCGTGTTTGTTTGTTTTTGTAATTTAGTTTAGTTATTTAATTGTATGTAATTGTAGGTAATTTATTTAATTAATTTATTGATAGTGTAGTGTTAGGTTTAATTGTTAGGTTAAGATTTATTTTACAGGTAATTTTGTAATTATTTTAACTAGGTAACTATTAAATAGTTCTTAACTATTTAATAGCTATTGTACCTGGTTAAAATAATTACAAAGTTGCCTGTAAAATAAATATTAATCCTAAAATAGCTACAATGTAATTATTCGTTATATTGTAGCTATATTAGGGTTTATTTTACAGGTAAGTATTTAGTTTTAAACATGAATACTTTAGTTAATAATATTTAATTTATTTCGTTAGATTAAAATAAATTATATTTAATTTAGGGGGGTGTTAGGGTTAGACTTAGCTTTACATACATTTATTATAGTAGCGGCGAGGTCTGGTCAGCAGATTAGGGGTTAATACTTGAAGTTAGGTGGCGTTGATGTTAGGGAGGGCAGATTAGGGGTTAATAACATTTATTATAGTGTTTGTGAGACGGGATTGCAGCGGTTTAGGGGTTAATACATTTATTATAGTGGCGGCAAGGTCCGGTCGGCAGATTAGGGGTTAATAAGTGTAGTTAGGTAGGGGCGACGTTGGGGGGGACAGATTAGGGGTTAATAAATATAATATAGGGGTCGGCGGTGTAAGGGGCAGCAGATTAGGAGTTCATAGGGATAATGTAGGTTGCGGCGATGTGCAGTTGGCAGATTAGGGGTTAAAAAAATTTATTATAGTGGCGGTGATGTGGGGGGACCTCGGTTTAGGGGTACATAGGTAGTTTATGGGTGTTAGTGTACTTTAGAGCACAGTAGTTAAGAGCTTTATATACCGGCGTTAGCCCATAAAGCTCTTAACTACTGACTTTTTTTCTGCGGCTGGAGTCTTGTCGGTAGAGGGTCTACTGCTCAATTCAGCCAAGACTCTAAATACCGGCGTTAGGAAGATCCCATTGAAAAGATAGGATACGCAATTGGCGTAAGGGGATCTGCGGTATGGAAAAGTCGCGACTTGAAAGTGAGCGTTACACCCTTTCCTGCCTGACTCTAAATACCAGCGGGCGGCCAAAAGCAGCGTTAGGACCCCTTAACACTGCTTTTGACGGCTAACGCAGAACTCTAAATCTAGGCGTATAATTGCCAATGGCAAAATATAAGAGACATTCTGTCCCACAACTGGCACTTGTTATCCCTAGATGAAAGAATTGTTGAAAAAGTAGGAAGTAAACCCTTATTGACTGCAAAAAAATCTCCTAACTTAAAAGATAAGTTAGTCAAAAGTAGATTTGTGAGGTCTGAACCTGAAAAATGTTGGTTAAATAGATACCAACAAGTGAAGGGTAATTTTCCATGTGGACACTGCGTGTATTGTCCATACATGCTAAAATGCAAATCATTCTCTGCGAATACTGGGAAACACTTTGATATTAGATGTTTTTCAAACTGTAATACTATTGGAGTAGTATATCTTCTACGATGCTCCTGTCCCCTGTTCTATGTAGGGAAAACAAAATGTATGTTCAAGGACAGGATACAGGAGCACCGGGATGATATCCTCTATGAAAGGGTTACTAGTGTAGCACGGCATTTTAGAGATGTCCACAACAGCAACACTACCTC
The DNA here is from genome assembly GCF_027579735.1 of Bombina bombina. Taxonomy (NCBI): domain Eukaryota; kingdom Metazoa; phylum Chordata; class Amphibia; order Anura; family Bombinatoridae; genus Bombina; species Bombina bombina. The sequence goes on along the minus strand of NC_069504.1, from coordinate 33,637,530 downwards.
TTTACAATTTGTAGGAATTGATCAGGGAATAATGAATGGTAGAGGAGGGGATAATAACAAATGTCTCTTAAAGAAATAAGCAAGATGGACGTATGTGCTTAAAACAGTGTCCCCTCTTGGCTTAAATGAGAGAATTGAGTACGGGTCTTTTTTAGGTTAAAAATACCTTTTTCACCTATCAGTTCTCTCTTTGAAAAGGTCAGTTATACTATTCAGCGAAAAAGAATCGTAAGTCTATTCCAACCTTTAAAGAAATAAAAGATATATAGATTAATAGTATATTTAATCTATATAAGTAGCATTCAGCCATTTAATTTGTTTTGTATTTTGTAACATAAGTTGCTATTAAAGTAACGTTATATCTTCAGTCAAATTGTTAAACACATACTGCACACCTTTTAATATGCCACATATTTATCTAAAGCCAATCTATTGATACATGAAAGTAAACCCAGTGGTTTCTCATGTTTCATTTAGATATTATGCTTTAGAAGCTCTGCACATGTCGGTCTCTCTGTATTGCTGTGAGTTTTATTTCCATACTTTTTGTTTCTGTTCGTGCTTCCCTGTTAATTATACAACGATTTTCCTTCTCTGTATTTAAGTATAGGTTGTCAAATATTTTTGCAAAGTTTAAATGAAGTTAGCGAATTGTATAAGATGTGATAAAGAGGTGTAACCAACAGAGCATGTATGTTTGGTAAATGCAGACACACCTCATCCACTCCCTCAAGGTGAGCAACGAATAAAAGAAGCAAGGTTTATCCTTTGATTGACAGTCCTGACGAGGCCCCGACCGCACAGCATTGTGGGGCAAAACGCGCGTCGACCAAGTCATTTTGAATTACAGCAGTAATTGTGCAGCACCTGTATGTATTAATGGTGCCTTTTGCATCTTTATCCAGAAGATTTCAGGCGGAGGCGAAAGGAGTCTAAATTGCCCAAGAACGGAGTTTCAAGTCTGACTTGTGTTCTCTCGAGCAAAGATACAGACGGAACGAATTGGGAAAGACAGGACGCCGGAGGTGGAGACCCGGTCCAATACCTGCATGCCTCTTGAATTTGCCTTGTATACCCAGATTACGCTGCTTACAAATTAACAAGTTTGTATGCTTCTGTTTTGTTTATTTGCCGCAATTGGATATATGAGCCTCTATGTCTATGAACTGTAGTACCTGGCAAGCTGACGTTTGAGGACACTTTCCCCTCGGCTCTGTCAGTCTTTTTGCAATGTATGGTACCATTTCCAATCAGTGACATTGACACACAAGTTTTCCATAAAAGAAATCTACCAAGATATCAACATACTTTCTCCACTCGGGACATTGTTTTGAGATTTTCTGCTTGTGCCTATTTGATATGCAGATTCTCTTTGCAAATTGTTGGTATCCTGACATGTATCATTGTATCACATTTCATACTACTTAGAGGTTTATAAGCTCATGTAACATTTGCCTGTTTGTAGTAATTTTTCTTCATTCAGGCCATCCACTGCAGTGGCATTTTTACAGTTATAGCATAAGCATGCTTCTTTTTGTGTTTTTAGGAATAAAATCATAATATATTGAAGAGACCAATGTGTGTTGGATGTTTCTTTGTTTGACACAGTGTTTCAGCCTTTAATCTACATATTAGATCAAAAAGGAGCAAAATTTTGCTGAGTGCTGCTTTCCCCTCCTTTATGCATAGTATTCTCATATAGCTCTGCTATGTCATAATATTTTTCTCCTAAAAAAATATTTTGAATTTATATTATAATTAGGGGTCTGCACCAGGCCTATGATCAGCCAATGTGATCTAGGCTTTAATGAATTGTGTTTTTTATACTTTTAAAACACCAGTATTTAGGTGTTTTTCAGTTTCTCTCCCTAACTCTATTTTTAATCTCTCTCTCTCTCTCTCTCTCTCTATATATATATATATATTATATATATATATATATATATATATATATATATATATATATATTATATATATATATATATATATAATATATATATATATATATATATATATAAAATATATATATATATATATATATATATATATGAATATCTATTTATTTTATTTATTTATTTTAATATTGTACTATTTTTGTTTTATATTTATCTACACACCTCATAGCACTAACATGAATCCAAATATGATCATACTGATATTCATGACAACCCTTTTCTCACTCCAATTTTGTTCCTATCATTACCGCCATAAGCACACACCTCAAACTGGAAAACAAATTTTCATACACCATGGCCTGCTCTGTTGCTGTAGCTTATCTGCTGAGTGCTGGTGGAGAGTTATACCCCCACCTCACAAAATTATAAAGTATCCCATTCACTATATGGCCAAACAAAAACTATGTCCAAATTCCTATTCCTTATGTTACTTGCCATTGCAAATGATGTAGAGTCTAACCCTGGTCCCCCACCAAATTCCAATCCTAGCCTTCCAACTAAAAAAGGTCTCTCCTTTGTGCAGTGTAATATCCGCAGCTTACTATCAAAAATCGATGCACTGCAAGCTTGGTGTTTACAATACAAGCCCAAAATCATTGTTATCTCTGAATCGTGGCTAACTGCAAAAATACCTGACTCTGCAATTGCAATACATGGGTATTCATGCCATAGAATTGACAGAGCAAAGAGAGGAGGCGGCATTGTAATTTATGTTGACAATTCCACAAAGTTCACCCCCTTACAAAAATCTAGCTCTCCTGCCACCTTTTATTTCCTTTCTGGCACAATTGAGATACCGTGCAGTAAATCAATCATTGTTGCAGGAATCTACCGCCCACCTAGCTCCCCTGTGCATTCCCTTTCTGACATAGCTCATCTCCTTAGTGAAACCATAGCTCAAAAGCCAAATTTTTGTTTTCGGAGATTTTAATATTGATTGGCTGAATCCAAAAAATAACAGTTGTTGCACGCTATTTAAATCTTTGCAGCTAACGCAATTAATCTCCTCCCCAACTAGCATAAACATCAAAAGCCATAATCATACCCTACTCGACTGGATTCTCTACACTTCTCTCGACCGAATCCAGGAGGCAGGTGTTCTCCCTAACATTTTCATTGACAACTGCATAGTGTACTGCGTGCGCAAAATAAAGCCAACTAAATCCCCTCCCAAGGTTAAAATCACCAGGTCCTTCAAAAAATTTAATATCCAATCATTTCTAAATGACATCAAGAACCTCCCTGGCACAGATTAAACCTAATCCCAGATCTAGACTCTGCAGAATTCTTTCAGTCTGAACTCCTACTAGCTTGGAATTTACATGCCCCGCTGTGTAAGGTGAGAGTAAAAGGAGCACACTTAAATTGGAACACAGCTGACCTCATTAAAATGTACCGGTTTCGGGATTCATTGTGGTCAAAGTTCAAATAAAATTGGCTCTATGAACGATCACTGTGTATATAGACAATGGCGAAATATATGCACTAAACAAACAAAATTGGCCAAGGCCCAATATTTCTGTGGAAATCTGAACAATAACATATCTAACCCTAGAAAGTTTTGGAAACTCATAAATAACTTACAAAATCCACCAATCCACTCCCAACCCTCCACTGTCAATGTGGATAACCAAACCCTGCAACTCCCCTTAGAAGTAGCAAATGCCTTTAACAATTATTTTGTCGGATGCTCCAACACCCTGATTGACAAACTAATTAATGGCACGCATCTTGAAACTAGAACTGTGGATCAGGCCCCACTAAAACAGCAAACACCCAATATAGAGAAGTTCAATTTTAGACCTGTACCCATCAATGTCGTTAAGAAACACCTTAATAATCAAAAAATGAAAAAACAGTCTGGACCTGATCAAATCCTAGCAATGCTGTTGAAGCTCAGTGCACCGGCAATTGCTAAGCCTGTCACAACCCAAATTAATGAATCCTTGATGTCTGGATACATACCCAAACTCTGGAAAACTGCAAGAGTAGTGCCTATTCATAAAAGTGGGGAGTTAACCTTGGTTTCTAACTATCACCCTATATCATTGCTCCCAGTATTGTCAAAAATTTTAGAAAAATGCGTCCATACACAATTATGCGAGTATTACCAACTTTCGAACTATCTGACCCCTGATCAATCAGGTATTCGCCTGTATCACTCCACTACAACTGCCCTCCTAAAAGTTTGCAACGACATCCAAACTGGCATGGAAAAAGGAGAAATTTACTGGAGGTATTTTCCTTGATTTTGCAAAGGCCTTTGACACAGTAGACCATGACATACTATTGCTCTAACTAAAAAACTCTGGTATTGCTGATCGTCCGTTAACCTGGTTTCGATCATATGTATCGGATCGATCACAATATGTCTCCATTTCTAACTGACTCCCTCTCCCAGTCACGTGTGGTGTTCCCCAAGGTTCCATTCTCGGCCCCCTACTATTCACATTATTTATAAATGATCTGCCTAATGTCTGCAAATCCTCAAATGTACACATGTATGCAGATGACACGGTAATCTATGCAAACAATTCCGATCTGCAGCAGCTTGAAGCAGTGCTCCAAGACCAGTTCACAGAGGTAGAAAAGTGGATCTCAAAAAACAAACTCTTCCTAAACACTGACAAAACAGTCACAATGATCTTTGGAACGAGCCCTAAATTACACAAATTACAAAATTCCCATCTACGCATCAAAACAAAATCCAATTGCACGCTGACCGCAGTCCACTCTTTCAAATACTTGGGTATGTTGTTAGACCCTAATCTATCTTTTGGCCTCCACATAGAAAAACTTCTAAACTTTATCCACAACTAGGTGCCCTGTACAGAAACAAATCTTGCCTCAGCCCTACAGTAAAAGAAAAGATTGTACAGCAAATGCTGATGCCTATCATGGATTATGGGGACGTAATATACGCACCTGTACCACAGACTCACCTTAATAAACTTAATACATTTTATAACTCGTTCTGCCGCTTTGTGCTACAATGTAACTACAGGACCCACCATTGTGACATGCTAAAAGAACTAAACTGGATGTCGCTGGAATCCTGACGCACCCTCCATCTTTCCTGCCTTGTGTTTAAGAACCTTTCTGGGAAGCTCCCACCCTACCTGAGCAGAATGCTCTCCCCGGCTATTCCTACCTCCTATAACCTCCGATCCAGTACCAGCACATTATTTAGCTTGCCTCAATACAAAAAGAAAGCAGCTCAATCCTCCTTTTAATACAGAGCGCCACAATTATGGAATGACCTCCTGCACACTTTCAAACCTTCCCCAAGCCTAATATCCTTTAAGAGATCCCTCTCTATATATCTCAAAACAGAATGCACCTGTCATGGTTGATTATATATTTCCTACCTGTTCTATGTTAATTTTTGCATATATTGTGCATTATTATTGTTTTTGTATTTTATTGTACCCTATTGTATCAATGCAATGTTTTGTGATCCCAGGACATACTTGAAAACGAGAGAAATCTCAATGTATCCTTCCTGGTAAAATATTTTTATAAATAAATAAATAAAATATGTAAAACATATTCTGCTATGTGAAGAACTTTGGAATGTAAAATATTTACAGTAAAAAAACACTAAATATGAATACAGTATTGCATAAAAATGATTTTCTTCCTAATGGACAATGGCGAAATATATGCACTAAACAAACAAAATTGGCCAAGGCCCAATATTTCTGTGGAAATCTGAACAATAACATATCTAACCCTAGAAAGTTTTGGAAACTCATAAATAACTTACAAAATCCACCAATCCACTCCCAACCCTCCACTGTCAATGTGGATAACCAAACCCTGCAACTCCCCTTAGAAGTAGCAAATGCCTTTAACAATTATTTTGTCGGATGCTCCAACACCCTGATTGACAAACTAATTAATGGCACGCATCTTGAAACTAGAACTGTGGATCAGGCCCCACTAAAACAGCAAACACCCAATATAGAGAAGTTCAATTTTAGACCTGTACCCATCAATGTCGTTAAGAAACACCTTAATAATCTAAAAATGAAAAAACAGTCTGGACCTGATCAAATCCTAGCAATGCTGTTGAAGCTCAGTGCACCGGCAATTGCTAAGCCTGTCACAACCCAAATTAATGAATCCTTGATGTCTGGATACATACCCAAACTCTGGAAAACTGCAAGAGTAGTGCCTATTCATAAAAGCGGGGAGTTAACCTTGGTTTCTAACTATCACCCTATATCATTGCTCCCAGTATTGTCAAAAATTTTAGAAAAATGCGTCCTTACACAATTATGCGAGTATTACCAACTTTCGAACTATCTGACCCCTGATCAATCAGGTATTCGCCTGTATCACTCCACTACAACTGCCCTCCTAAAAGTTTGCAACGACATCCAAACTGGCATGGAAAAAGGAGAAATTTACTGGAAGTATTTTCCTTGATTTTGCAAAGGCCTTTGACACAGTAGACCATGACATACTATTGCTCTAACTAAAAAACTCTGGTATTGCTGATCGTCCGTTAACCTGGTTTCGATCATATGTATCGGATCGATCACAATATGTCTCCATTTCTAACTGACTCCCTCTCCCAGTCACGTGTGGTGTTCCCCAAGGTTCCATTCTCGGCCCCCTACTATTCATATTATTTATAAATGATCTGCCTAATGTCTGCAAATCCTCAAATGTACACATGTATGCAGATGACACGGTAATCTATGCAAACAATTCCGATCTGCAGCAGCTTGAAGCAGTGCTCCAAGACCAGTTCACAGAGGTAGAAAAGTGGATCTCAAAAAACAAACTCTTCCTAAACACTGACAAAACAGTCACAATGATCTTTGGAACGAGCCCTAAATTACACAAATTACAAAATTCCCATCTACGCATCAAAACAAAATCCAATTGCACGCTGACCGCAGTCCACTCTTTCAAATACTTGGGTATGTTGTTAGACCCTAATCTATCTTTTGGCCTCCACATAGAAAAACTTCTAAACTTTATCCACAACTAGGTGCCCTGTACAGAAACAAATCTTGCCTCAGCCCTACAGTAAAAGAAAAGATTGTACAGCAAATGCTGATGCCTATCATGGATTATGGGGACGTAATATACGCACCTGTACCACAGACTCACCTTAATAAACTTAATACATTTTATAACTCGTTCTGCCGCTTTGTGCTACAATGTAACTACAGGACCCACCATTGTGACATGCTAAAAGAACTAAACTGGATGTCGCTGGAATCCTGACGCACCCTCCATCTTTCCTGCCTTTTGTTTAAGAACCTTTCTGGGAAGCTCCCACCCTACCTGAGCAGAATGCTCTCCCCGGCTATTCCTACCTCCTATAACCTCCGATCCAGTACCAGCACATTATTTAGCTTGCCTCAATACAAAAAGAAAGCAGCTCAATCCTCCTTTTAATACAGAGCGCCACAATTATGGAATGACCTCCTGCACACTTTCAAACCTTCCCCAAGCCTAATATCCTTTAAGAGATCCCTCTCTATATATCTCAAAACAGAATGCACCTGTCATGGTTGATTATATATTTCCTACCTGTTCTATGTTAATTTTTGCATATATTGTGCATTATTATTGTTTTTGTATTTTATTGTACCCTATTGTATCAATGCAATGTTTTGTGATCCCAGGACATACTTGAAAATGAGAGAAATCTGAATGTATCCTTCCTGGTAAAATATTTTTATAAATAAATAAATAAAATATGTAAAACATATTCTGCTATGTGAAGAACTTTGGAATGTAAAATATTTACAGTAAAAAAACACTAAATATGAATACAGTATTGCATAAAAATGATTTTCTTCCTAATGGGAAAGAGTCCACAGCCGCATTCATTACTTGTGGGAAATAAGAACCTGGCCACCAGGAGGAGGCAAAGACACCCCAGCCAAAGGCTTAAAAACTCCTCCCACTTCCCCTATCCCCCAGTCATTCTTTGCCTTTCATCCCAGGAGGTTGGCAGAGAAGTGTCAGAAGATTTTTCTTTCTTTTTTTCCGTAGCTTCCTCTGCAACACCATACCGACTATTATTAACAGCTCCTTCAGCACTTGGCGTTGCCGAATTTCGTTTTGCTACCTGCTGTCTTCTCTCAAGTTCATGACAGAGGCAATGCTACTATTTGTCACACTTTAAGGGCCGTGCTCCTGTTCCACTGCGTAGATTCCGGTAAGATTATATCATTTTATTACATTGTCTGTAATGTGATTTATTGTGACAGTTAAGTATGGCTCTCAATGAGAAGCCTTCTATACCGATTGAATGGGGTAGGGGTCTTTTAATCATATTTCTCATGTGATTCAACCTGCCTTGTGTAAGTGGGTATGGGCTCTGAGGCGGAGACATGTAGCGTTAATCTATGCGGTGCATAGTGGCTTGTTCTCTGGGCTTGTGGACTGCACGGCCTAGCACTACACCTACAGGTTCGGGTTGTATACCTATATTGTTTTTCAGACTTGGTTAACTTTTTATGTGGGCCTAGTTTGCCGCCTTTAGGTGGCGCGCTTTTTGGATTACGCGGGCACCTGGTGACCGGGCGTGTTTACTCTTGGGTGGTTTCCTTTTCCCCTTTCCGCATTTCTGACCGAGTGGCGCAGGGTGGATTGTTTCCCCCGGAGATGGCGGGTGTCATGTACAATCGCCCTGCACTGTGTTTTTAAGGGTTAATCATTCCAAACTCCTCTTGTTCGCTATTTAAGCACCTCCTTCACTCTCTAACATTGCTAGGTTATTTTGTAGCAAGCGTGTTGATAGCACCTCTACTGAAGCATCTAGCCTCTCAGCTTTTCAATCCCTGCATCTTACCACGGAGGTTTTTCTACAGACACAGAATCAATCTTTGGCTGATATCTCTCCCTTCCAAGCAGGCTTTCAAGTTACCTTCCCATGCAGTCTTACAAGTCTCAAACCTTAGCGGGCGGTGTATCCACAACCGCAGCACACAGCCTACCTAACAACAGCTGCAGTGCTGGACTGACGTCATCATCTGTGGCCAGATTGCTTCTACGCTCCGCTCTGTGTGATCGTCCGGACCCGCTCTCTCTGATCATCTCCGGTCAGGTTGTATGAAAGACTGTTGCATCAATAATTGTATTTGTTCCTATGAACTTACCCACAACTGTACTTAATCTGTGAGTCCTGTGAACCAATTGTTGCAAGGTAAAAGTTACATGTGTAAGGCTGATCCGCAGAACTGTATAACATATATCTTGTCTGACTCACTACACAAACAGCATAAGGTTTTGCCCGGCTTAATCATCTCCACACATACTTCCATATGTGTTGCTAAAACAAGTGGGCTATATTAAGTCACAGAGTTAACTTACTACAGTGGCTTCCAGTAGTTAACACTGTGACACATTTACCATTATTCTGAGCTGTTCCAGCTTTGCTACTACATTGTCAGAGGCACAAAAAATTAGTCATTACATAATAACCTAGCCAAAAAAAAATGACCTCTGAAGAAGTAGCAGAACAGTTCTCTAACATATCCCACCGGCTAGACAGTCTCACCCAAACTGTTAGAGACTTGCAGAGTGACAATGAGACTGTTAAGACATGCCTCAGGGATCTATATGCAGCTAAAGTTTATCCTCCTGATCAGCAACCTGAACCTCAGGTTAGCTTGCCTGATAAGTTTACAGGTAACAGGACCCATTTTAGGGAGTTTAAGAACTCCTGTCTTCTACTATTCGAATTAAAGCCTAGGACCTATACTACCGACAGGCTTAAGGTCTTAACTATTATCTCATACCTCAGAGCTGAGCCGCGCGCCTGGGCTGACACTTACTATGACACTCAAGACCCCATCCTTAATTCACTAGATGATTTTTTAAAGGAAATGTCATCACTCTATGATGATCCCTTTAAACAAAGTTCAGCTGAGGCCTCAATTAGAGCCCTCAAACAGAACCGGCAACCAGTTGAGGACTATATTGCACAATTTAAAATTCATGCAAGGGATTCCCAATGGAATGAACCTTCGCTAAAGAATCATTTCCGTTTAGGCTTGACGGATGAAATTAAAGTTGAACTCTCTAGAATTGGCATTCCCGCAAGCCTAGAAGATTTATACACACTGTCTATCACCATAGATAGAAGGATTAGAGAGCGTTGACAAGAAAAAATTGTGTTTTCAAACACACCAAGGAAATCTCTCCCTCCAGTTGTTCCTAGGGAGCAGGAAGTGGCAACTCCTATGGAGATTTGGTTTTTTAAGGGCCCACTTACCCAGCATGAAAAAAACAGAAGACGTCTTCTTAGCTTATGCATGTATTGTGCATCAAAAGAACATAATGTTAAGAATGGTCCTATTTTTCTAAAACAAAAATCTGGTATGTTCTGTACCCATAATAGCAGCCGATCCCCTAAAGATCGTAACACCTCTTATTTCTTCCTCTCTCTCTCTCTACAGTGGCACCAGCGCAGAGTCAGAACTGAAGGATTGATTGATACTGGGGCATGTGGTAATTTCGTTGACCTTGAGTATGTAAGGGCCAATAAAATACCTGCTGTTGCAAAAACTGTCCCTGTTTCATTTAATGTTGTTGACGGATCACCTCTCTCCTCAGGTCCAGTTCTTCATCAGACCATACCTTTAGTCATGAGTACTAATGCGGGGCATCCTGAAACTTTGTGTTTTGATGTAATTTCCTCCCCAATATTTCCCGTAATCTTAGGTATCACTTGGTTGAAATCACACCAACCTACACTTAATTGGTCTGATATGTCTATTTCTCTCACATCAGATTATTGTTCTACCAAATGTTACACACAGAACACTATTTCATTGATGACTGACCCAACACTGCCTACCTGTTATAACGACTTCTCAGATGTATTCAGTAAAAAAGATGCACAAATCCTTCCCCCACATAGAGCATATGATTGTCCGATAGATCTTTTACCTGGGTCTACCATACCCTTCGGACATATATACCCACTCTCTAAGCCAGAGTTGGATCATCTTAAAAGTTACTTACAGGAAAACTTAGACAAAGGTTTCATTAGACCCTCTACATCACCAGCAGGAGCTGGAATCTTCTTTGTAAGAAATAAAGATGATTCACTCAGGCCTATAATTGACTACAGGGAACTCAACAAAAGAACCATAAAAAATAGATATCCGCTACCCTTAATTCCAGAATTGATAGAGAGGTTACGTGGTGCGAAGGTCTACACGAAATTTGACCTCAGAGGCGCCTACAACCTCATCAGAGTTTGTGCCGGTGACGAGTGGCTGACAGCATTTAGAACTCGTTATGGGTTATTTGAGTATACTGTTATGCCATTCGGACTATGCAACGCGCCGGCTACATTTCAAAATTTCATAAATGACATTTTTCGAGACATAATGGACGTATACATAGTAGTCTACTTAGATGACATTCTCATCTTTTCACAAAATCACGGGGAACACGTGCACCATGTTAGATCAGTGCTTACACGTTTACGCACTCATTTGCTCTACGCCAAATTAGAGAAGTGCCTATTTAATGTTACAGAAGTTTTATTCTTGGGTTACCATATTACTCCCACAGGTATTGAAATGGAGGATACTAAGGTTAACGCTATAAAACAATGGCCTACTCTAAAAACCAAAAAGGACTTACAGAGGTTTCTGGGGTTCCCCAATTTGTATCGCAAATTTATCCACAAATTCGCTTCTCTGACCAAACCCTTATCAGACTTAACCAAATTGCACAAAAAATTCTATTGGTCACAACATACTCAACAGGTGTTTGATACTTTAAAGACCCGTTTTACCACTGCTCCTATACTCCAGTTACCAGACACCAGCCAACAATTCATTTTGGAGGTTGATGCTTCTGATTTTGCGTTGGGAGCTATACTGTCACAGAGGAAGACCTACAAGGAGCCAATACATCCAGTAGCTTATTTTTCCAGACTCATGTCCCCAGCCGAACTCAATTACCCAGTAGGGGAAAAAGAGTTATTGGCAATAAAGAGTTCTTTCGATCATTGGCGACATCTCCTGGAGGGTTCTGTTCACCCTATCGTTATCTTGACTGATCATAAAAATTTGCAGTATCTCCAGACCAATAGGACCTTGTCAGCTAGACAATTGAGGTGGAGTCTCTACTTCTCACGTTTCCAATATGTCATTACCTACCGACCTGGCTCAAAGAACACTAAAGCAGATGCCCTATCTAGACTTATGAGAAACCAAACACCGTAAATCTCCCATCTACACTTATACCTAAGGGAAACATCATAGCCTCCCTTATTGTACAACCCCAAGATATTGGATCTTCACAGGAAAGAGATAAATCGAAACCTACCAACCTCTTAAAAAAGGCATCTGATGGTTTATATTACCACAACCAACAGCTCTACATACCACCTGAGTTAAGAACCGCCGTTCTACGGTCCGACTCCACTGACTGGTCCGACTCTCCACTGACTGGACACCTAGGTTTCCACAAAACCATTACCTTGTTGAAACGTTCTTTCTGGTGGCCTTCTTTAGTCCCCTACGTGAAACGTTATATCTCAGAAGGTGTCATCTGTTCCTGCTCTAAACCTTCTCATATGAAACCGGTGGGATTGCTTCAACCCTATACTGTTCCAAGTAAACCATGGACCGATGTCTCCCTGGACTTCATTGTCGATCTTCCTAACTGTTCTTCTCATACCTGCATAATGGTTGTAGTGGATATGTTCTCAAAAATGGCTCACTTCATCCCAGTTACTTCCATACCCACAGCTCTCCAAACTTCACAGTTGTTCATCAGGGAGGTTATTCGCCTCCATGGAATCCCAACTAGCATTCTCACCGTCAGAGGACCCCAGTTCACCTCTAGATTCTGGAAACAGTTATGTAAGGCACTCCGGATCACCCAGAAGCTTACCACATCATATCATCCACAGTGTAACGCCCAAACGGAAAGGGCCAACCAGTGGTTGGAACAGTATCTCCAATGATTCTGCTCACAGGAACAGGAGACCTGGTATTCATACCTCCCGTTAGCTGAATTCGCCTACAACAACACCGTCAACTCCTCCACCAAATACAGTCTGTTTTTTTATCAGTAACGGAATACATCCCAGGTGCCATATGTTTCCTAGGAACGAGTCTTCCTGTCCCCAAGTTAATGATACTGTTAACCAGATATCACAAGCTTTCACAGTAATAGAACATAACATCAAACAAGCTCAGGCCGCTTACAAAAGGCAATATGATCTTCGCTATAGAAGTCATCCTGTATATCAAGTAGGCCAGAAAACAGAATTTATGTTTACCTGATAAATTACTTTCTCCAACGGTGTGTCCGGTCCACGGCGTCATCCTTACTTGTGGGATATTCTCTTCCCCAACAGGAAATGGCAAAGAGCCCAGCAAAGCTGGTCACATGATCCCTCCTAGGCTCCGCCTACCCCAGTCATTCGACCGACGTAAAGGAGGAATATTTGCATAGGAGAAACCATATGATACCGTGGTGACTGTAGTTAAAGAAAATAAATTATCAGACCTGATTAAAAAACCAGGGCGGGCCGTGGACCGGACACACCGTTGGAGAAAGTAATTTATCAGGTAAACATAAATTCTGTTTTCTCCAACATAGGTGTGTCCGGTCCACGGCGTCATCCTTACTTGTGGGAACCAATACCAAAGCTTTAGGACACGGATGAAGGGAGGGAGCAAATCAGGTCACCTAAATGGAAGGCACCACGGCTTGCAAAACCTTTCTCCCAAAAATAGCCTCAGAAGAAGCAAAAGTATCAAACTTGTAAAATTTGGTAAAAGTGTGCAGTGAAGACCAAGTCGCTGCCCTACATATCTGATCAACAGAAGCCTCGTTCTTGAAGGCCCATGTGGAAGCCACAGCCCTAGTGGAATGAGCTGTGATTCTTTCAGGAGGCTGCCGTCCGGCAGTCTCATAAGCCAATCTGATGATGCTTTTAATCCAAAAAGAGAGAGAGGTAGAAGTTGCTTTTTGACCCTCCTTTTACCAGAATAAACAACAAACAAGGAAGATGTTTGTCTAAAATCCTTTGTAGCATCTAAATAGAATTTTAGAGCGCGAACAACATCCAAATTGTGCAACAAACGTTCCTTCTTTGAAACTGGATTCGGACACAAAGAAGGCACGACTATCTCCTGGTTAATGTTTTTGTTAGAAACAACTTTTGGAAGAAAACCAGGTTTAGTACGTAAAACCACCTTATCTGCATGGAACACCAGATAAGGAGGAGAACACTGCAGAGCAGATAATTCTGAAACTCTTCTAGCAGAAGAAATTGCAACCAAAAACAAAACTTTCCAAGATAATAACTTAATATCAACGGAATGTAAGGGTTCAAACGGAACCCCCTGAAGAACTGAAAGAACTAAATTGAGACTCCAAGGAGGAGTCAAAGGTTTGTAAACAGGCTTGATTCTAACCAGAGCCTGAACAAAGGCTTGAACATCTGGCACAGCTGCCAGCTTTTTGTGAAGTAACACAGACAAGGCAGAAATCTGTCCCTTCAAGGAACTTGCAGATAATCCTTTCTCCAATCCTTCTTGAAGAAAGGATAGAATCTTAGGAATTTTTACCTTGTCCCAAGGGAATCCTTTAGATTCACACCAACAGATATATTTTTTCCATATTTTGTGGTAAATTTTTCTAGTTACAGGCTTTCTGGCCTGAACAAGAGTATCAATAACAGAATCTGAGAACCCTCGCTTTGATAAGATCAAGCGTTCAATCTCCAAGCAGTCAGTTGGAGTGAGACCAGATTCGGATGTTCGAACGGACCTTGAACAAGAAGGTCTCGTCTCAAAGGTAGCTTCCATGGTGGAGCCGATGACATATTCACCAGGTCTGCATACCAAGTCCTGCGTGGCCACGCAGGAGCTATCAAGATCACCGATGCCCTCTCCTGATTGATCCTGGCTACCAGCCTGGGGATGAGAGGAAACGGCGGGAATACATAAGCTAGTTTGAAGGTCCAAGGTGCTACTAGTGCATCTACTAGAGTCGCCTTGGGATCCCTGGATCTGGACCCGTAGCAAGGAACCTTGAAGTTCTGACGAGAGGCCATCAGATACATGTCTGGAATGCCCCACAGTTGAGTAATTTGGGCAAAGATTTCCGGATGGAGTTCCCACTCCCCCGGATGTAATGTCTGACGACTCAGAAAATCCGCTTCCCAATTTTCCACTCCTGGGATGTGGATTGCAGACAAGTGGCAGGAGTGAGTCTCCGCCCATTGAATGATTTTGGTCACTTCTTCCATCGCCAGGGAACTCCTTGTTCCCCCCTGATGGTTGATGTACGCAACAGTCGTCATGTTGTCTGATTGAAACCGTATGAACTTGGCCTTTGCTAGCTGAGGCCAAGCCTTGAGAGCATTGAGTATCGCTCTCAGTTCCAGAATATTTATCGGTAGAAGAGATTCTTCCCGAGACCAAAGACCCTGAGCTTTCAGGGGTCCCCAGACCGCGCCCCAGCCCATCAGACTGGCGTCGGTCGTGACAATGACCCACTCTGGTCTGCGGAAGCTCATCCCCTGTGACAGGTTGTCCAGGGACAGCCACCAACGGAGTGAATCTCTGGTCCTCTGATTTACTTGTATCGTCGGAGACAAGTCTGTATAGTCCCCATTCCACTGACTGAGCATGCACAGTTGTAATGGTCTTAGATGAATGCGCGCAAAAGGAACTATGTCCATTGCCGCTACCATCAAACCTATTACTTCCATGCACTGCGCTATGGAAGGAAGAGGAACGGAATGAAGTATTTGACAAGAGTTTAGAAGTTTTGTTTTTCTGGCCTCTGTCAGAAAAATCCTCATTTCTAAGGAGTCTATTATTGTTCCCAAGAAGGGAACCCTCGTTGACGGAGATAGAGAACTCTTTTCTACGTTCACTTTCCATCCGTGAGATCTGAGAAAGGCCAGGACAATGTCCGTGTGAGCCTTTGCTAGAGGAAGGGACGACGCTTGAATCAGAATGTCGTCCAAGTAAGGTACTACTGCAATGCCCCTTGGTCTTAGCACCGCTAGAAGGGACCCTAGTACCTTTGTGAAAATCCTTGGAGCAGTGGCTAATCCGAACGGAAGTGCCACAAACTGGTAATGCTTGTCCAGGAATGCGAACCTTAGGAACCGATGATGTTCCTTGTGGATAGGAATATGTAGATACGCATCCTTTAAATCCACCGTGGTCATGAATTGACCTTCCTGGATGGAAGGAAGAATTGTTCGAATGGTTTCCATTTTGAACGATGGAACCTTGAGAAACTTGTTTAGGATCTTGAGATCTAAGATTGGTCTGAACGTTCCCTCTTTTTTGGGAACTACGAACAGATTGGAGTAGAACCCCATCCCTTGTTCCCCTAATGGAACAGGATGAATCACTCCCATTTTTAACAGGTCTTCTACACAATGTAAGAATGCCTGTTTTTTTATGTGGTCTGAAGACAATTGAGACCTGTGGAACCTCCCCCTTGGGGGAAGCCCCTTGAATTCCAGAAGATAACCTTGGGAGACTATTTCTAGCGCCCAAGGATCCAGAACATCTCTTGCCCAAGCCTGAGCGAAGAGAGAGAGTCTGCCCCCCACCAGATCCGGTCCCGGATCGGGGGCCAACATCTCATGCTGTCTTGGTAGCAGTGGCAGGTTTCTTGGCCTGCTTTCCCTTGTTCCAGCCTTGCATTGGTCTCCAGGCTGGCTTGGCTTGAGAAGTATTACCCTCTTGCTTAGAGGACGTAGCACTTGGGGCTGGTCCGTTTCTACGAAAGGGACGAAAATTAGGTTTATTTTTGGCCTTGAAAGACCTATCCTGAGGAAGGGCGTGGCCCTTGCCCCCAGTGATATCAGAGATAATCTCTTTCAAGTCAGGGCCAAACAGCGTTTTCCCCTTGAAAGGAATGTCAAACAATTTGTTCTTGGAAGACGCATCCGCTGACCAAGATTTCAACCAAAGCGCTCTGCGCGCCACAATAGCAAACCCAGAATTTTTCGCCGCTAACCTAGCCAATTGCAAAGTGGCGTCTAGGGTGAAAGAATTAGCCAATTTGAGAGCACGGATTCTGTCCATAATCTCCTCATAAGAAGGAGAATTACTAGTGATCGCCTTTTCTAGCTCATCGAACCAGAAACACGCGGCTGTAGTGACAGGGACAATGCATGAAATTGGTTGTAGAAGGTAGCCTTGCTGAACAAACATCTTTTTAAGCAAACCTTCTAATTTTTTGTCCATAGGATCTTGGAAAGCACAACTATCTTCTATGGGTATAGTGGTGCGTTTGTTTAGAGTAGAAACCGCCCCCTCGACCTTGGGGACTGTCTGCCATAAGTCCTTTCTGGGGTCGACCATAGGAAACAATTTTTTAAATATGGGGGGAGGGACGAAAGGTATACCGGGCCTTTCCCATTCTTTATTTACAATGTCCGCCACCCGCTTGGGTATAGGAAAAGCTTCGGGGGGCCCCGGGACCTCTAGGAACTTGTCCATTTTACATAGTTTCTCTGGGATGACCAAATTCTCACAATCATCCAGAGTGGATAACACCTCCTTAAGCAGAGCGCGGAGATGCTCCAACTTAAATTTAAATGTAATCACATCAGGTTCAGCTTGTTGAGAAATTTTCCCTGAATCTGAAATTTCTCCCTCAGACAAAACCTCCCTGGCCCCCTCAGACTGGTGTAGGGGCCCTTCAGAAACAATATCATCAGCGTCCTCATGCTCTTCAGTATTTTCTAAAACAGAGCAGTCGCGCTTTCGCTGATAAGTGGGCATTTTGGCTAAAATGTTTTTGATAGAATTATCCATTACAGCCGTTAATTGTTGCATAGTAAGGAGTATTGGCGCGCTAGATGTACTAGGGGCCTCCTGTGTGGGCAAGACTGGTGTAGACGAAGGAGGGGATGATGCAGTACCATGCTTACTCCCCTCACTTGAGGAATCATCTTGGGCATCATTTTCTCTAAATTTTGTGTCACGTAAATCACATCTATTTAAATGAGAAGGAACCTTGGCTTCCCCACATTCAGAACACAGTCTATCTGGCAGTTCAGACATGTTAAACAGGCATAAACTTGATAACAAAGTACAAAAAACGTTTTAAAATAAAACCGTTACTGTCACTTTAAATTTTAAACTGAACACACTTTATTACTGCAATTGCGAAAAAGTATGAAGGAATTGTTCAAAATTCACCAAAATTTCACCACAGTGTCTTAAAGCCTTAAAAGTATTGCACACCAAATTTGGAAGCTTTAACCCTTAAAATAACGGAACCGGAGCCGTTTTTATATTTAACCCCTTTACAGTCCCTGGTATCTGCTTTGCTGAGACCCAACCAAGCCCAAAGGGGAATACGATACCAAATGACGCCTTCAGAAAGTCTTTTCTATGTATCAGAGCTCCTCACACATGCATCTGCATGTCATGCTTCTCAAAAACAAGTGCGCAATACAGGCGCGAAAATGAGACTCTGCCTATGATTAGGGAAAGCCCCTAGAGAATAAGGTGTCCAATACAGTGCCTGCCGGTTATTTTACAAAATTCCCAAGATTAAAATAATTCCTCAAGGCTATGGAGTATAAAATATGTTTATATATAAATCGATTTAGCCCAGAAAATGTCTACAGTCTTAAAAAGCCCTTGTGAAGCCCTTATTTACTGTCTGTAATAAAAATGGCTTACCGGATCCCATAGGGAAAATGACAGCTTCCAGCATTACATCGTCTTGTTAGAATGTGTCATACCTCAAGCAGCAAAAGTCTGCTCACTGTTCCCCCAACTGAAGTTAATTCCTCTCAACAGTCCTGTGTGGAACAGCCATCGATTTTAGTAACGGTTGCTAAAATCATTTTCCTCTTACAAACAGAAATCTTCATCTCTTTTCTGTTTCAGAGTAAATAGTACATACCAGCACTATTTTAAAATAACAAACTCTTGATTGAATAATAAAAACTACAGTTAAACACTAAAAAACTCTAAGCCATCTCCGTGGAGATGTTGCCTGTACAACGGCAAAGAGAATGACTGGGGTAGGCGGAGCCTAGGAGGGATCATGTGACCAGCTTTGCTGGGCTCTTTGCCATTTCCTGTTGGGGAAGAGAATGTCCCACAAGTAAGGATGACGCCGTGGACCGGACACACCTATGTTGGAGAAAGTCTGGTTATCCACAAAAAATTTTAAGTTACATGTACCCTCCAAAAAACAGAATTTATGTTTACCTGATAAATTACTTTCTCCAACGGTGTGTCCGGTCCACGGCGTCATCCTTACTTGTGGGATATTCTCTTCCCCAACAGGAAATGGCAAAGAGCCCAGCAAAGCTGGTCACATGATCCCTCCTAGGCTCCGCCTACCCCAGTCATTCGACCGACGTTAAGGAGGAATATTTGCATAGGAGAAACCATATGGTACCGTGGTGACTGTAGTTAAAGAAAATAAATTATCAGACCTGATTAAAAAACCAGGGCGGGCCGTGGACCGGACACACCGTTGGAGAAAGTAATTTATCAGGTAAACATAAATTCTGTTTTCTCCAACATAGGTGTGTCCGGTCCACGGCGTCATCCTTACTTGTGGGAACCAATACCAAAGCTTTAGGACACGGATGAAGGGAGGGAGCAAATCAGGTCACCTAAATGGAAGGCACCACGGCTTGCAAAACCTTTCTCCCAAAAATAGCCTCAGAAGAAGCAAAAGTATCAAACTTGTAAAATTTGGTAAAAGTGTGCAGTGAAGACCAAGTCGCTGCCCTACATATCTGATCAACAGAAGCCTCGTTCTTGAAGGCCCATGTGGAAGCCACAGCCCTAGTGGAATGAGCTGTGATTCTTTCGGGAGGCTGCCGTCCGGCAGTCTCGTAAGCCAATCTGATGATGCTTTTAATCCAAAAAGAGAGAGAGGTAGAAGTTGCTTTTTGACCTCTCCTTTTACCGGAATAAACAACAAACAAGGAAGATGTTTGTCTAAAATCCTTTGTAGCATCTAAATAGAATTTTAGAGCGCGAACAACATCCAAATTGTGCAACAAACGTTCCTTCTTTGAAACTGGTTTCGGACACAGAGAAGGTACGATAATCTCCTTTTTAATGTTTTTGTTAGAAACAACTTTTGGAAGAAAACCAGGTTTAGTACGTAAAACCACCTTATCTGCATGGAACACCAGATAAGGAGGAGAACACTGCAGAGCAGATAATTCTGAAACTCTTCTAGCAGAAGAAATTGCAACTAAAAACAAAACTTTCCAAGATAATAACTTAATATCAACGGAATGTAAGGGTTCAAACGGAACCCCCTGAAGAACTGAAAGAACTAAATTGAGACTCCAAGGAGGAGTCAAAGGTTTGTAAACAGGCTTAATTCTAACCAGAGCCTGAACAAAGGCTTGAACATCTGGCACAGCGGCCAGCTTTTTGTGAAGTAACACAGACAAGGCAGAAATCTGTCCCTTCAGGGAACTTGCAGATAATCCTTTTTCCAATCCTTCTTGAAGGAAGGATAGAATCCTAGGAATCTTAACCTTGTCCCAAGGGAATCCTTTAGATTCACACCAACAGATATATTTTTTCCAAATTTTGTGGTAAATCTTTCTAGTTACAGGCTTTCTGGCCTGAACAAGAGTATCGATAACAGAATCTGAGAACCCTCGCTTCGATAAGATCAAGCGTTCAATCTCCAAGCAGTCAGCTGGAGTGAAACCAGATTCGGATGTTCGAACGGACCCTGAACAAGAAGGTCTCGTCTCAAAGGTAGCTTCCAAGGTGGAGCCGATGACATATTCACCAGATCTGCATACCAAGTCCTGCGTGGCCACGCAGGAGCTATCAAGATCACCGACGCCCTCTCCTGATTGATCCTGGCTACCAGCCTGGGGACGAGAGGAAACGGCGGGAACACATAAGCTAGTTTGAAGGTCCAAGGTGCTACTAGTGCATCCACTAGAGCCGCCTTGGGATCCCTGGATCTGGACCCGTAGCAAGGAACTTTGCAGTTCTGACGAGAGGCCATCAGATCCATGTCTGGAATGCCCCACAGCTGAGTGACTTGGGCAAAGATTTCCGGATGGAGTTCCCACTCCCCCGGATGCAATGTCTGACGACTCAGAAAATCCGCTTCCCAATTTTCCACTCCTGGGATGTGGATAGCAGACAGGTGGCAGGAGTGAGACTCCGCCCATAGAATGATTTTGGTCACTTCTTCCATCGCCAGGGAACTCCTTGTTCCCCCCTGATGGTTGATGTACGCAACAGTTGTCATGTTGTCTGATTGAAACCGTATGAACTTGGCCCTCGCTAGCTGAGGCCAAGCCTTGAGAGCATTGAATATCGCTCTCAGTTCCAGAATATTTATCGGTAACAGAGATTCTTCCCGAGACCAAAGACCCTGAGCTTTCAGGGATCCCCAGACCGCGCCCCAGCCCATCAGACTGGCGTCGGTCGTGACAATGACCCACTCTGGTCTGCGGAATGTCATCCCTCGTGACAGGTTGTCCAGGGACAGCCACCAACGGAGTGAGTCTCTGGTCCTCTGATTTACTTGTATCTTCGGAGACAAGTCTGTATAGTCCCCATTCCACTGACTGAGCATGCACAGTTGTAATGGTCTTAGATGAATGCGCGCAAAAGGAACTATGTCCATTGCCGCTACCATCAACCCGATCACTTCCATGCACTGAGCTATGGAAGGAAGAGGAACGGAATGAAGTATCCGACAAGAGTCTAGAAGTTTTGTTTTTCTGGCCTCTGTCAGAAAAATCCTCATTTCTAAGGAGTCTATTATTGTTCCCAAGAAGGGAACCCTTGTTGACGGAGATAGAGAACTCTTTTCCACGTTCACTTTCCATCCGTGAGATCTGAGAAAGGCCAGGACAATGTCCGTGTGAGCCTTTGCTTGAGGAAGGGACGACGCTTGAATTAGAATGTCGTCCAAGTAAGGTACTACAGCAATGCCCCTTGGTCTTAGCACAGCTAGAAGGGACCCTAGTACCTTTGTGAAAATCCTTGGAGCAGTGGCTAATCCGAAAGGAAGCGCCACGAACTGGTAATGTTTGTCCAGGAATGCGAACCTCAGGAACCGATGATGTTCCTTGTGGATAGGAATATGTAGATACGCATCCTTTAAATCCACCGTGGTCATGAATTGACCTTCCTGGATGGAAGGAAGAATAGTTCTAATGGTTTCCATCTTGAACGATGGAACCTTGAGAAACTTGTTTAAGATCTTGAGATCTAAGATTGGTCTGAACGTTCCCTCTTTTTTGGGAACTATGAACAGATTGGAGTAGAATCCCATCCCTTGTTCTCTTAATGGAACAGGATGAATCACTCCCATTTTTAACAGGTCTTCTACACAATGTAAGAATGCCTGTCTTTTTATGTGGTCTGAAGACAACTGAGACCTGTGGAACCTCCCCCTTGGGGGAAGTCCCTTGAATTCCAGAAGATAACCTTGGTAGACTATTTCTAGCGCCCAAGGATCCAGAACATCTCTTGCCCAAGCCTGAGCGAAGAGAGAGAGTCTGCCCCCCACCAGATCCGGTCCCGGATCGGGGGCCAACATTTCATGCTGTCTTGGTAGCAGTGGCAGGTTTCTTGGCCTGCTTACCCTTGTTCCAGCCTTGCATTGGTCTCCAAGCTGGCTTGGCTTGAGAAGTATTACCCTCTTGCTTAGAGGACGTAGCACTTTGGGCTGGTCCGTTTCTACGAAAGGGACGAAAATTAGGTTTATTTTTTGCCTTGAAAGGCCGATCCTGAGGAAGGGCGTGGCCCTTACCCCCAGTGATATCAGAGATAATCTCTTTCAAGTCAGGGCCAAACAGCGTTTTCCCCTTGAAAGGAATGTTAAGTAGCTTGTTCTTGGAAGACGCATCAGCCGACCAAGATTTCAACCAAAGCGCTCTGCGCGCCACAATAGCAAACCCAGAATTCTTAGCCGCTAACCTAGCCAATTGCAAAGTGGCGTCTAGGGTGAAAGAATTAGCCAATTTAAGAGCATTGATTCTGTCCATAATCTCCTCATAAGGAGAAGAATCCCTATCGACCGCCTTTATCAGCTCATCGAACCAGAAACATGCGGCTGTAGCGACAGGGACAATGCATGAAATTGGTTGTAGAAGGTAACCCTGCTGAACAAACATCTTTTTAAGCAAACCTTCTAATTTTTTATCCATAGGATCTTTGAAAGCACAACTATCCTCTATGGGTATAGTGGTGCGTTTGTTTAAAGTGGAAACCGCTCCCTCGACCTTGGGGACTGTCTGCCATAAGTCCTTTCTGGGGTCGACCATAGGAAACAATTTTTTAAATATGGGGGGAGGGACGAAAGGAATACCGGGCCTTTCCCATTCTTTATTAACAATGTCCGCCACCCGCTTGGGTATAGGAAAAGCTTCTGGGAGCCCCGGCACCTCTAGGAACTTGTCCATTTTACATAGTTTCTCTGGGATGACCAACTTGTCACAATCATCCAGAGTGGATAATACCTCCTTAAGCAGAATGCGGAGATGTTCCAACTTAAATTTAAATGCAATCACATCAGGTTCAGCTTGTTGAGAAATGTTCCCTGAATCAGTAATTTCTCCCTCAGACAAAACCTCCCTGGCCCCATCAGACTGGGTTAGGGGCCCTTCAGAAATATTATTATCAGCGTCGTCATGCTCTTCAGTATCTAAAACAGAGCAGTCGCGCTTACGCTGATAAGGGTTCATTTTGGCTAAAATGTTTTTGACAGAATTATCCATTACAGCCGTTAATTGTTGCATAGTAAGGAGTATTGGCGCGCTAGATGTACTAGGGGCCTCCTGAGTGGGCAAGACTCGTGTAGACGAAGGAGGGAATGATGCAGTACCATGCTTACTCCCCTCACTTGAGGAATCATCTTGGGCATCATTGTCATTGTCACATAAATCACATTTATTTAAATGAATAGGAATTCTGGCTTCCCCACATTCAGAACACAGTCTATCTGGTAGTTCAGACATGTTAAACAGGCATAAACTTGATAACAAAGTACAAAAAACGTTTTAAAATAAAACCGTTACTGTCACTTTAAATTTTAAACTGAACACACTTTATTACTGCAATTGCGAAAAAACATGAAGGAATTGTTCAAAATTCACCAAATTTTCACCACAGTGTCTTAAAGCCTTAAAAGTATTGCACACCAAATTTGGAAGCTTTAACTCTTAAAATAACGGAACCGGAGCCGTTTTTAACTTTAACCCCTTTACAGTCCCTGGTATCTGCTTTGCTGAGACCCAACCAAGCCCCAAGGGGAATACGATACCAAATGACGCCTTCAGAAAGTCTTTTCTAAGTATCAGAGCTCCTCTCACATGCGACTGCATGCCATGCCTCTCAAAAACAAGTGCGCAACACCGGCGCGAAAATGAGGCTCTGCCTATGCTTTGGGAAAGCCCCTAAAGAATAAGGTGTCTAAAACAGTGCCTGCCGATATTATATATCAAAATACCCAGATAAAATGATTCCTCAAGGCTAAATATGTGTTAATAATGAATCGATTTAGCCCAGAAAGAGTCTACGGTCTTAATAAGCCCTTTTTGAAGCCCTTATTTACGATCGTAATAAACATGGCTTACCGGATCCCATAGGGAAAATGACAGCTTCCAGCATTACATCGTCTTGTTAGAATGTGTCATACCTCAAGCAGCAAGAGACTGCTCACTGTTCCCCCAACTGAAGTTAATTGTTCTCAACAGTCCTGTGTGGAACAGCCATGGATTTTAGTGACGGTTGCTAAAATCATTTTCCTCATACAAACAGAAATCTTCATCTCTTTCCTGTTTCTGAGTAAATAGTACATACCAGCACTATTTTAAAATAACAAACTCTTGATTGAATAATAAAAACTACAGTTAAACACTAAAAAACTCTAAGCCATCTCCGTGGAGATGTTGCCTGTACAACGGCAAAGAGAATGACTGGGGTAGGCGGAGCCTAGGAGGGATCATGTGACCAGCTTTGCTGGGCTCTTTGCCATTTCCTGTTGGGGAAGAGAATATCCCACAAGTAAGGATGACGCCGTGGACCGGACACACCTATGTTGGAGAAAACTTGCTAAACTCTTCATCTGACCTTTTTCCATTGTGGCCTTGCCTAATCCTGTTACTGTCACCTTAAAGCTTCCAGACTCTTACAGGATCCATCCCACCTTCCACGTTTCCTTGGTCAAACCACGTACCGCTACTGCTTCCCCGTCTGGAAACGTTGCTGATGTCCCGGACCTGTCAGAGGAGATCGACTATGAGATCCATAGTATTTTGGATTCCAGGGTTCGAAACGGTCAACTGGAATACCTCATTCATTGGTTGGGTTATGACACAGCAGATGATTCCTGGGAGCCTGCCACCAACGTTTCGGCTCCGAAGCTTGTTTCTACCTTCCATAGGCGCAACCCTGACCGGCCTTCTCCTTGAAACCTCGCTGTGGTTTCCTTTGAGGGGGGACTGTGTCATGTACTATCGCCCTGTACTGTGTCTTTGAGGGTTAATCATTCCAAACTCCTCTTGTTCGCTATTTAAGTACCTCCTTCACTCTCTAATGTTGCTAGGTTATTTTGTAGCAAGCGTGTTGATAGCACCTCTACTGAAGCGTCTAGCCTCTCAGCTTCTCAATCCCTGCATCTTACCACGGAGGTTTTTCTACAGACAATCAATCTTTGGCTGATAACTCTCCCTTCCAAGCAGGCTTTCAAGTTACCTTCCCATGCAGTCTTATAAGTCTCAAGCCTTACCGGGCGGTGTATCCACAACCGCAGCACAGAGCCTCCCTAATAACAGCTGCAGTGCTGGACTCACGTCATCATCTGTGGCCAGCTTGCTTCTCCGCTCTGTGTGATTGTCAGGACCCGCTCTCTCTGATCATCTCCGGTCAGGTTGTATGAAAGACTGTTGCATCAATAATCGTATTTGTTCCTATGAACTTACCCACAACTGCACTTAATCTGTGAGTCCTGTGAACCAATTGTTGCAAGGTAAAAGTTACATGTGTGGGGCTGATCCGCAAAACTGTATAACATATATCTTGTCTGACTCACTACACAAACAGCATAAGGTTTTGCCCGGCTTAATCATCTCCACACATACTTCCATATGTGTTGCTAAAACAAGTGGGCTATATTAAGTCACAGAGTTAACTTACTACAGTGGCTTCCAGTAATTAACACTGTGACACATTCACCATTATTCTGAGCTGTTCCAGCTTTGCTACTACATTGTCAGAGGCACAAAAAATTAGTAATTACAGCGGGACATTTTCGTTTTAATATATTGTTAGCGCTTATTCGCCTGCAGGACCCAGAGGTTTCCTTGCAGTTATGTCCCTGCCCGTCTATCCTGGGTGTTCAGACCGTGAATAGCACTATAATATTCCCCCCGAGGTTGAATGTTCCCCCATGTTGTTCCTTTCATTATAGGATTGTGCGGCTGCGTGTCCTATTACATCGCCTCTTTGACCTATTGGGGATCCTTTCCTTTATTGTCCAGGAACTTCTCAGTTCTCGCACGGTTCTTTGAGCTAGACTAGGGGGATGTTGTTATCTCCAGTCAGTCTGTTGTGAGCTTCCCAGCTTTTTTTCTGAAGGTTCAGGTCTCCGTTTGGCAGGTACTGCGGAGACATAGTTCCTTTTGGGCGGATACCTGTGGGTGCCCTTATTTCTTTTATCCGGTTTGGATTTATTTACTTTATGTTTTTTCCTACAGCTTGATTTCTTCCACGGAAGTTGTTCCCTGAGGTGGCTAGTTACTCCTATCTCTGTCTCTGGGAGCTTTTTGTGCTCCAGTGGGGTCTCAGACATTGTAGCTCTCCTTTGTTTTTCCCGGTACTGCAACTAGTGTTTCCAGTCATTTTTTACACCCTTTTGGGGTCAGGTACTGAGGGAGCTCTGTCCTCTGAGTCTCGTGCTTCATAACTGCTGGTCCATATTTTCCTTCTTGGAATTGTGATCCGCGTTTTATCGTGGTATATTATTGAGTCCTTCTGCAGTTTCTCTGTTTGAGGTCTTATTTTTTCCTCAATGAAGAACTTTTCTACCAAAAACTGCTTCCGAAGAAGCAAATACATCAAAACGGTAGAATTTAGTAAATGTATGCAAAGAGGACCAAGTTGCCGCTTTGCAAATCTGATCAAGCTACATTCTTAAAAGCCCACGAAGTGGAGACTGATCTAGTAGAATGAACTTGCATTGTCATCTTTTCCTGAATCTTTTCTCTAGCTGTGGAAATTTTTCCTTGTTGGAGAGGCACCCTCAGCCTATTGTTGTCTGGGGCGTGGGACTTGGTCTATTCCAGCTGTTTAGCTGTTGGTAAGGGATTTTCTCAGTTGCGTGCTTGTTTCTGTGGTCAGCGCTTTTCCACGCTGTTTAGCTTTCTATGCGTCTTCTGGGTCCTGAGATTCTGTTCTTTCTCTCTGGTTCTTCTCCTTGTTTTTTTCTCCTGGTGATGTACTTTTTCTCATGACATATGTGCGGGCTTTTTTTTTTGAAGACCCGGTTTTGTTCCTTCGGTCCTGTCTTGCTTTTCCCTCTAGGAATTGTTCATTGGGGTCCCCTAGTTAGGCTAAGGGGATGTGGATGGGTTGTTCTCCGAGAGATTGTGTTTTCGAGGTCTGTGATCTCGGTTGCGTCTGCTTGTGGTAACTATCCAGGTTCTTTGGAATGTCTGTAGCTTTGTGTCCATGGGGCCATTTTTTTTCAATAATTGTTGTTCCCTGTTTATGGACAAAACGGGTCCTTTTTTTCTTTGCGATTGTGTTTTTAGGTTGGTGCCTTTGTTGGACCGCCTCTTACCCTCCCGTCTTGGCATTCTGTGTCCTCTTTGGTTTGGGTATAACTTTCCCACAAGTAATGAATGCGGCTGTGGACTCTTTCCCATTAGGAAGAAAAACAAAAATTATGCTTACCTGATAACTTTCTTTTCTTCCTTTTCGTGGGAAAGAGTCCACAGCCCCCTGCCTGTTTTTTAAGGCATTGTTGTTTTCCACTGTTCCTTGTTCCTCGGCTGAATGACTGGGGGGATAGGCGAAGTGGGAGGAGTATTTAAAGGGACAGTAAACCTCAAAAATAATGTTATATAATTCTGCACATAGTGCAGAATTATATAACATTAAATTAGGGCAAACTTTGTAAAACATAATATACCCTTTGAATTTAAAAAAAAAAAACGTCTGTTTACAGACCCGCTCTCTGTGCTCTTCTGAGCGGGTCTGTTTTTTTCACACAGCGCATCGGGCCAGCTGTATAGTTACAGCCCGGCTCGACCGCGCCATAACACTAAGTGTTGCTTGCTCCTGCTCTGTCTGACAGCAGGAGCGAGCTGCACTGTGTATAATGGCGTGGTCAGGCCGGGCTGTGACTATACAGCTGGCCCGATGCGCTGTGTGAAAAAAACAGACCCGCTCAGAAGAGCACAGAGAGAGGGTCTGTAAAACAGCCGTTTTTTAAAAAAATTCAAAGGGTATATTATGTTTTACAAAGTTTGCACTAATATAATGTTATATAATTCTGCACTATGTGCAGAATTATATAACATTATTTTTAAGGTTTACTGACACTTTAAGCCTTTGGCTGGTGTGTCTTTGCCTCCTCCTGGTGGCCAGGTTCTTATTTCCCACAAGTAATGAATGTGGCTGTGGACTTTTTCCAAAGGAAGAAAAGGAAATTATCAGGCAAGCATAATTCATGTTTTTTTTCATGTTTTCAGCTACTTGACTTTATATATATATGGAACAAAGCGCACTCCAAATTCACTTTAATCAGTGTGAATGTTTTCAGGTAAGGCTACCCGTCCTCAGACAAACAGTGAAACAAACAGCTTACTTACCCACCACTAAGCATATAACACTTCACAACACACTTCCAGACGCTGCGTTCTCCCCAGTAGCCACGCCCCTAACATGGGCGTAATCATCCGGGGCAGCGCATGTTCGCATATTAAAATTCTGTTACAAAAAAACTTTTGTTAATAAAATCAAAAGAAATAACTTGAATAGCATGACTATAGTGAAGGGAATACTTTCTAGCATATTACCAATAGCGATAATAGCGGAACAGTAGGTGCATCCCATGGGTTGCATATGAGCCTCCGTGGTTACCATGGTAACATATACACAAAACGCCAATCGGCGGAGGACAAAACATATGCTGCCCTTGTAGGAAATTCACATACTTAGGGGGATATTGTTACTAATCATACATTGGACAAGTATTTCATCTTAAAGTCAACTCACATATGTACATCTCAAAGTATATCAATAAATCATTACCTATATATCACTCATAAATCTTAGATGCAATATATAAGAACAAGGAGCGAACTGGGAATATACATATAATTCTATTATGTAAGTATCATAAGTATCAAAAGTATCAGATGAAAAGAGGACTCAGAATTGATCTTGGATCTCAGAAATGATGTATCTGATCTGCTATTTTAAGAACACTTACCAATCAAGATGGGTATTTAACCCTTTAGGCATTAGAGTATCCAAATAGAATGTACATTTAGCTTCCTGTTGTAATAGCACTTTATTTCGGTCACCCCCTCTGTTCATTGGGGGGACATGATCAATTATGGTGTATTTCAGATCCGTAACTTTGTGTTGTAACTCCAAAAAGTGGCGTGCCACAGGTTGTTCAGATGTCCCATTCTTTAATGCCATACGGATGGCTGAACGGTGATTGTCCATCCTGGTATGTAGATCATAAGAAGTCTTACCTACATAACATAATCCGCAAGTGCAATGTAACAGGTATACGATATGCGTGGTAGTACATGTTAGTCGTTATCAGTGTTTGTAAAATTTTTTCTTGTGGGGATGTGTAAATGAGGTACCTGTGATTAGGCCCCCACGTTACACAGCCCAAACATCAAAAGACTCCTGTTTTTTAAAAATCCATCCAGGTAGTTTTCCTATAACATTGAACTGGGTCCGTTTTTACTAAAAAGTCCCGTAGGGATCTTGCCCTTCTGTATCCCATTCGTGGAGATGGTGTACGCAGTAAGGGTAATGTCTTATCCGTATTAACAATTTCCCAATGTTTATTAATAATGTTGGGCATTGCTTTCTTATCACTCGAATAAGTAGTAACAAATGTCATTCTGTTTCATCTGATATATTTGTTGTTTTCTTCTTATTTTCCAGCGCTTGAGTGTGTTGCTCATGTAGAAGCTTAATAGGGTAATTACGTGTCTGGAATCGTTCCCTCATTTCCATCATCTGTACATCCTTGTTCTTTTCCTCTGTGTTATTCCTTAATACCCTTAAAAATTGTGATTTCGGTAGGGCTTTTTTGAGGGCCGGTGGATGGCAGCTAGAAAAATGCAGTAATGCTTTTATATTGGTATCCTTACGGTAGAGAGTTGATTGTAACCTATCCATGCTTTTATAAAGCCGTACATCAAGAAAGTCAATCTGTTGCTTATCAAATTGCATTTTGAATTTTAGTGCAGAGTGAGTGGTATTTAGCTGTGCAAACCATGTTTCAAGTTCTTCTGATTTTCCTGTCCATAGTAGAAACAGATCATCAATGTATCTCTTAAATAGGACTTACATTCATACCAACGTGTAAGACTGATCCTTTTGAATTATTTGTCAACATAAAAAAAATTCCAAAGACAATTATTACTAAAACCTAAACAGTTCCACAAAAAATCAACATATACTCCACAATCCCAAAACGCTAGTATCAACACTTTCACGAGACTTACATTGGATGAAATGAACAGATCAACAAGACTACACAAAATGAATACTTTTAATAACTAATCATCGGCAGAATGGTCTGCTCTGAAGCAATTAGCTAATAACACTACAGTGATCATTCGTGAAGTGGATAAGGGAGGATCTGTGGTTCTGTTACATTATACAGACTACAAAAAGTAAATTTATGCTTACCTGATAAATTAATTTCTTCTATGGTACGACGAGTCCACGGATTCATCCTTTACATGTGGGATATTATCCTCCTGCTAACAGGAAGTGGCAAAGAGCACCACAGCAGAGCTGTCTATATAGCTCCTCCCTTAGATCCACCCCCCAGTCATTCGAACAAAGGTACAGGAAGAAAAAGGTGAAACTAAAAGGTGCAGAGGTGACTGAAGTTTAAAATCAAAAATATAATCTGTCTTAAAATGACAGGGCGGGCCGTGGTCTCATCGTACCATAGAAGAAATTAATTTATCAGGTAAGCATAAATTTACTTTTCTTCTATAAGATACGACGAGTCCACGGATTCATCCTTTACTTGTGGGATACAATACCAAAGCTACAGGACACGGATGAACGGGAGGGACAAGACAGATGGTGAAACAGAAGGCACCACTCCTTGAATAACTTTTCTCCCAAAAATAGCCTCCGAAGAAGCAAAAGTATCAAATTTGTAAAATTTGGAAAAGGTATGAAGCGAAGACCAAGTCGCAGCCTTACAAATCTGTTCAACAGAAGCATCATTTTTAAAAGCCCATGTGGAAGACACCGCTCTAGTAGAGTGAGCTGTAATCGTTTCAGGAGGCTGCTGTCCAGCAGTGTCGTATGCCAAACGGATGATGCTTTTCAGCCAAAAAGAATGAGAGGTAGCCATAGCTTTTTGACCTCTACGTTTTCCAGAATAGACAAACAAAAAAAAAAGATGTTTGACGGAAATCCTTGGTTGCTTGCAAGTAAAACTTCAAAGCATGAACCACGTCCAAGTTGTGCAACAGACGCTCCTTCTTAGAGGAAGGATTAGGACAGAGAGAAGAGAAGGAACAACAATTTCCTGATTGATATTCCTATTAGTAACAACCTTAGGACGGAATCCAGGTTTGGTACGCAAAACCACCTTATCAGCATGGAAAACAAGGTAAGGTGAATCGCATTGCAACGCAGATAGTTCAGAAACTCTTTGAGCCGAAGAGATAGCAACTAAAAACAGAACTTTCCAAGATAGAAGCTTAATATCTATGGAATGCCTAGGTGCAAACGGAACCCCTTGAAGAACTTTAAGAACTAAATTCAGACTCCATGGCGGAGCAACAGGTTTAAACACAGGCTTGATTCTAACTAAAGCCTGACAGAACGACTGAACGTCTGGAACATCTGCCAGACGCTTGTGCAGTAGAATTGATAAAGCAGATATCTGTCCCTTTAAGGAACTAGCTGATAGCCCCTTCTCCAATCCTTCTTGAAGAAAGGACAAAATCCTAGGAATCCTGATCTTACTCCATGAGTAGCATTTGGATTCACACCAATAAAGATATTTACGCCATATCTTATGATAAATTTTCCTAGTGACAGGCTTTCGAGCCTGAATCAAGGTATATGACCGACTCAGAGAAACCCCGCTTGGATAAAATCAAGCGTTCAAACTCCGAGCAGTCAGCCACAGAGAAACTAGATTTGGATGCTGGAACGGACCTTGAATCCGAAGGTCCTGTCTCAGTGGCAGAGTCCATGGTGGAAGAGATGACATGTCCACCAGGTCTGCATACCAAGTCCTGTGTGGCCACGCAGGTGCTATGAAAATAACCAAAGCTCACTCCTGTTTGATTCTGGCAATCAAACGAGGAAGGAGAGGAAATGGTGGAAACGCATAAGCCAGGTTGAACGACCAGGGTACTGCTAGAGCATCTATCAGTACTGCCTGAGGATCCCTTGACCTGGACCCGTAACAAGGAAGTTTGGCGTTCTGACGAGACGCCATCAGATCCAATTCTGGTGTGCCCCATTGCTGAATCAATTGTGCAAACACCTCCAGATGGAGTTCCCACTCCCCATGATGAAAAGTCTGATGACTTAGAAAATCCGCTTCCCAGTTCTCCACTCCTGGGATATAGATTGCTGATAGATGGCAAGAGTGAGTCTCTGCCCATCAAATTATTTTGGTAACCTCTATCATTGCTAGAGAACTCTTTGTTCCCCCCTGATGATTGATATATGCTACAGTCGTGATATTGTCCGACTGGAATCTTATGAATCTGGCCGAAGCCAGCTGAGGCCACACCTGAAGCGCGTTGAATATAGCTCTCAGTTCTAGAATATTTATCGGAGGAGAGCCTCCTCCTGAGTCCACAAACCCTGTGCTTTCAGGGAATTCCAGACTGCACCCCAGCCCAATAGGCTGGCATCCGTCGTCACTATGACCCATGCTGGCCTGCAGAAACACATTCCCTGGGACAGATGATCCTGTGACAACCACCAAAGAAGAGAGTCTCTGGTCTCTTGATCCAGATTTATCTGAGGAGATAAATCTGCATAATCCCCATTCCACTGTTTGAGCATGCAGAGTTGCAGTGGTCTAAGATGCAAGCGAGCAAACGGAACTATGCCCATTGCCGCTACCATTAGTCCGATTACCTCCATACACTGAGCCACTGACGGCCGAGGAATGGAATGAAGAGCTCCTCAGGTGGTTAAAATCTTTGATTTCCAGACCTCCATCAGAAAAATTTTCATGTCCACCGAATCTATCAGAGTTCCCAGGAATGGAACTCTTGTGAGAGGGATAAGTGAATTCTTTTTTACGTTCACCTTCCACCCATGAGATCTTAGAAAAGCCAACACGATGTCCGTGTGAGATTTGGCTAGTTGGTAAGTCGACGTCTGAATTAAGATATCGTCCAGATAAGGCGCCACTGCTATGACCCGCGGCCTTACAACCACCAGAGAAGAGCCACAAACTGGTAATGCTTGTCCAGAAAGGTGAACCTGAGGAACTGTTGATGATCTTTGTGGATAGGGATGTGTAGATACGCAATCCTTTAAGTCCACGGTGGTCATATATTGACCCTCCTGGATCATTGGTAAAATAGTCTGAATGGTCTCCATCTTGAAGGATGGGACTCTGAGGAATTTGTTTAGGATCTTGAGATCTAAAATTGGTCTGAAGGTTCCCTCTTTTTTGGGAACCACAAACAGATTGGAGTAGAACCCCTGCCCCTGTTCTGTTTTCGGAACTGGGCAGATCACTCCCATGGTATATACGTCTTCTACACAGCATAAGAACACCTCTCTTTTTGTCTGGTTTACAGACAATTGAGAAAGATGGAATCTCCCCCTTGGAGGAGAATCTTTGAAATCTAGAAGATACCACTGGGTTACAATTTCTAAAGCCCAGGAGTCCTGAACGTCTCTTGCCCACCTCCTGAGCAAAGAGAGAAAGTCTGCCCCCTACTAGATCCGGTCCCCGGATCGGGGGCTACCCCTTCATGCTGTCTTGGTGGCAGCAGCGGGCTTCTTGGCCTGTTTTACCTTTGTTTCCAAGTCTGGTTAGGTCTCCAGACTGACTTGGATTAAGCAAAATTCCGCTCTTGCTTTGCAGCAGGGGAAGAGGTAGAGGGACACACCTTTGAAGTTTCAAAAGGAACGAAAATTATTTTGTTTGGTCCTCATCTTGTCTTATCCTGAGGAAGGGCATGGCCTTTCCCTCCAGTGATGTCTGAAATGATCTCTTTCAGTTCAGGCCCCGAATAGGGTCTTACCCTTGAAAGGGATGGCTAAAAGCTTAGATTTTGATGACACATCAGCAGACCAGGACTTAAGCCATAACGCTCCACGCACTAAAATGGCAAAACCTGAATTCTTTGTCGCTAATTTAGCCAGTTGAAAAGCGGCATCTGTAATGAAAGAATTAGCTAGCTTGAGAGCCCTAATTCTATCCAGAATATCATCTAATGAGGTCTCAACCTGAAAAGCCTCCTCCAGAGCCTCGAACCAAAAAGCAGCTGCAGTAGTTATGGGAATAATGCACGCTATTGGTTGGAGAAGAAAACCCTGATGAACAAATATTTTCTTTAGGAGGCCCTCTAATTTTTTATCCATAGGATCTTTGAAAGCACAATTGTCCTAGCCAGGGTAGAAATAGCTCCCTCCACCTTAGGGACCGTCTGCCACGAGTCCCGCATGGTGTCTGATATGGGAAACATTTTCTTAAAAGTAGGAGGGGGAGCGAACGGAATACCTGGTCTATCCCACTCCTTAGTAACAATGTCCGAAATCCTCTTAGGGACCGGAAAAAACATCAGTGTAAGAAGGAACCTCTAGAAATCTGTCCATTTTACACAATTTCTCTGGAACTACAATAGGGTCACAATCATCCAGAGTCGCTAAAAACCTCCCTGAGCAATAAGCGGAGGTGTTCTAGTTTAAATTTAAAAGCCGTCATATCTGAGTCTGTCTGAGGGAACATCTTTCCTGAATCAGAAATCTCTCCCTCAAAAAGCAAATCCCTCACCCCCAACTCAGAACATTGTGAGGGTACATCGGATATGGCTAATAAAGCGTCAGCGGGCTCAGCATTTTTTCTCACACCAGACCTACTGCGTTTCCCCTGCAACCCAGGCAGCTTAGATAAAACCTCTGTGAGGGTAGTATTCCTAACTGCGGCCATATCTTGCAGGGTGAAAGAATTAGACGCACTAGAAGTACTTGGCATCGCTTGTGCGGGCGTTAATGGTTGTGACACTTGGGGAGAATTAGATGGCATAACCTGATTCCCTTCTGACTGAGAATCATCCTGCGACATACTTTTAGTAGCTAAAATATGTTCTTTGCAATTTATTAACCTTTCAGTGCATGAGGGACACATTCTAAGTGGGGGTTCCACAATGGCTTCTAAACATATTGAACAATGACTTTCCTCAATGTCAGACATGTTGAACAGGCTAGTAATGACTACAAACAAGCATGAAAACACTTTATTTAGTGAAAAAAAAAAAAACAATCTTAAAAAACGGTACTGCGCCTTTAAGAGAAAAAAAGCATACACGTTCTGCAAAACTGCTTTAAAATGCACCACATTTTTCAAATTTTTGATAGCAGACTCAATATGTGTAGTTAAGTTTGCCCCACAAGAAAATTTAACATTTAACCCTTTATTGTGCAAACTGGATTGAATTAAGGCCTAAATCCGGAAAAAACACCCCCAGCACCTTGCCACAGCCCCGCTGTGGCGCCTACCTGCCCTCAGGGATTGTAAATATGGGGTTAAAGCTTCGATTTGGCCCAAAACATCCACAAGGGCCCTCAGGAGTTGGAGCTTGCTGAGTGAAAACAACTGCGCATCTGAGGTGCGAAAATAGGCCCGCCCATCTCACTCGATGTCTCTACAGCCTCAAAGAACCGCACCAGAGCGGTTTTAAACTAGCCCTGTGGGTTCTGAGACCCAAAAAATAAGCCAAGTGTACCCTCAATAAAGTTGCCCACAAAACGTTAACAGCACTCCCAGTTCAGAAAATGTTTGCCCACAAACATTCAAAACTCAGTGTCAACCATTTTTTAATTAGCCCCTTATGCAAGCTTAGTAATGCCTTTCTATAGCTCTTAGGATTACTGCTTACCCTTACCCTCATGGGGATACTGTCAGCCTTTCTGAAATACACAGTCTCTCCAGAAAAAATGACTGAAGTTTTCCTGTACTCCTCAGCCTTCTGTGGGAACAGCACTGGATCTTAGTTACAAATGCTAAGATCATAATCCTCCAGGCAGAAGTCTTCATCCATCTGCTGCCTGAGAGTAAATAGTACACACCGGTACCATTTAAAACAAAACACTCTTGCTTGAAGAAATTAAAAACTAATATTTTATCACCTCTTTCATTTTACCCTTCCTAGTACTTAGAGTAGGCAAAGAGAATGACTGGGGGGTGGAGCTAAGGGAGGAGCTATATAGACAGCTCTGCTGTGGTGCTCTTTGCCACTTCCTGTTAACAGGAGGATAATATCCCACAAGTAAAGGATGAATCCGTGGACTCGTCGTACCTTATAGAAGAAAAAACATAATTTATGCTTACCTGATAAATTTATTTCTCTTGTAGTGTAGGTCAGTCCACGGGTCATCCATTACTTATGGGATTATAATCTCTTCCCCAACAGGGAAGTTGCAAGAGGATCACCCAAGCAGAGCTGCTATATAGCTCCTCCCCCCTCACATGTCATATCCAGTCATTCGACCGAAACAAGGACGAGAAAGGAGAAACCATAGGGTGCAGTGGTGACTGGAGTTTAATTAAAATTTTGATCTGCCGTAAAAGACAGGGCGGGCCGTGGACTGACTACACTACAAGAGAGATAAATTTATCAGGTAAGCATAAATTATGTTTTCTCTTGTTAAGTGTAGTCAGTCCCACGGGTCATCCATTACTTATGGGATACCAATACCAAAGCTAAAAGTACACGGATGACGGGAGGGGACAAGGCAGGAACTTAAACGGAAGGAACCACTGCCTGAAGAACCTTTCTCCCAAAAACAGCCTCCGAAGAAGCAAAAGTGTCAAATTTGTAAAATTTTGAAAAGGTGTGAAGCGAAGACTAAGTCGCTGCCTTGCAAATCTGTTCAACAGAGGCCTCATTCTTAAAGGCCCAGGTGGAAGCCACAGCTCTAGTGGAATGAGCTGTAATTCTTTCAGGGGGCTGCTGTCCAGCAGTCTCATAGGCTAAACGTATTATGCTACGAAGCCAAAAGGAGAGAGAGGTTGCCGAAGCTTTTTGACCTCTCCTCTGTCCAGAGTAAACGACAAACAGGGAAGAAGTTTGACGAAAATCTTTAGTTGCCTGTAAATAGAATTTCAGGTCACGGACTACGTCCAGATTATGCAAAAGTCGTTCCTTCTTTGAAGAAGGATTAGGACATAATGATGGAACAACAATCTCTAGATTGATATTCCTGTTAGAGACTACCTTAGGTAAGAACCCAGGTTTAGTACACAGAACTACCTTGTCTGAATGAAAAATCAGATAAGGAGAATCACAATGTAAGGCAGATAACTCAGAGACTCGTCGAGCCGAGGAAATAGCCATCAAAAACAGAACTTTCCAAGATAACAGCTTGATATCAACGGAATGAAGGGGTTCAAACGGAAAGCCTTGCAGAATGTTAAGAACTAAGTTTAAGCTCCACGGCGGAGCAACAGTCTTAAACACAGGCTTAATCCTAGCCAAAGCCTGACAAAAAGCCTGAACGTCTGGAACTTCTGCCAGACATTTGTGCAGAAGATAAGACAGAGCCGAAATCTGTTCCTTTAACGAACTAGTAGATAAACCCTTTTCTAAACCCTCTTGTAGAAAAGACAATATCCTAGGAATCCTAACCTTACTCCATGAGTAACTCTTGGATTTGCACCAATATAAATATTTACGCCATATTTTATGGTAAATTTTTCTGGTAACAGGTTTCCTAGCCTGTATTAAGGTATCAATAACCGACTCCGAGAAGCCACGCATTGATAGAATCAAGCGTTCAATCTCCATGCAGTCAGCCTCAGAGAAATTAGATTTGGATGGTTGAAAGGACCCTGAATTAGAAGGTCCTGCCTCAGAGGCAGAGACCATGGTGGACAGGACGACATGTCCACTAGGTCTGCATACCAGGTCCTGCGTGGCCACGCAGGCGCTTTCAGAATCACCGATGCTCTCTCCTGTTTGATCCTGGCAATCAATCGAGGAAGCATCGGAAATGGTGGAAACACATAAGCCATGTTGAAGACCCAATGTGCTGTCAGAGCATCTATCAGCACCGCTCCCGGGTCCCTGGACCTGGATCCGTAACAAGGAAGCTTGGCGTTCTGGCGAGACGCCATGAGATCCAGATCCGGTTTGCCCCAACGATGAATAAGTTGGGCGAAGACCTCCGGATGAAGTTCCCACTCCCCCGGATAAAAAGTCTGGCGACTTAGAAAATCCGTCTCCCAGTTCTCCACGCCTGGGATGTGGATCGCTGACAGGTGGCAAGAGTGAGACTCTGCCCAGCCAATTATCTTTGAGACTTCCAACATTGCTAGGGAACTCCTGGTTCCCCCTTGATGGTTGATGTAAGCCACAGTCGTGATTTTGTCCGACTGAAATCTGATGAACCTCAGAGTTGCTAACTGAGGCCAAGCTAGTAGAGCATTGAATATTGCTCTTAACTCCAGAATGTTTATTGGGAGGAGTCTCTCCTCCTGAGTCCATGCTACCTGAGCCTTCAGGGAATTCCAGACTGCGCCCCAACCTAGAAGGCTGGCGTCTGTTGTTACAATCGTCCAATCTGGCCTGCGAAAGGACATCCCCTTGGACAGATGTGGGCCGAGAAAGCCACCATAGAAGAGAATCTCTGGTCTCTTGATCCAGATTTAGCAGATGGGACAAATCTGAGTAATCCCCATTCCACTGACTTAGCATGCACAATTGCAGCGGTCTGAGATGCAGGCGCGCAAATGGTACTATGTCCATTGCCGCTACCATTAAGCCGATTACCTCCATGCACTGAGCTACTGACGGGTGTGGAATGAAATGAAGGGCACGGCAAGCATTTAGAAGTTTTGATAACCTGGCCTCCATCAGGTAAATTCTCATCTCTACAGAATCTATAAGAGTCCCTAGGAATGGAACCCTTGTAAGTGGCAATAGAGAACTCTTTTCCACGTTCACCTTCCACCCATGCGACCTCAGAAATGCCAGAACTATCTCTGTATGAGACTTGGCAGTTTGAAAGCTTGACGCTTGTATCAGAATGTCGTCTAGGTACGGAGCCACCGCTATGCCTCGCGGTCTTAGTACCGCCAGAAGTGAGCCCAGAACCTTTGTAAAGATTCTTGGGGCCGTAGCTAACCAGAAGGGAAGAGCTACAAATTGGTAATGCCTGTCTAGGAAGGCAAATCTTAGATACCGGTAATGATCCTTGTGAATCGGTATGTGAAGGTAGGCATCCTTTAAGTCCACTGTGGTCATGTACTGACCCTCTTGGATCATGGGTAGGATGGTTCGAATAGTTTCCATTTTGAATGATGGAACTCTTAGGAATTTGTTTAGGATCTTTAAGTCCAAGATTGGTCTGAAGGTTCCCTCTTTCTTGGGAACCACAAATAGATTTGAATAGAATCCTTGCCCGTGTTCCGTCCGCGGAACTGGGTGGATCACCCCCATTAGTAAGAGGTCTTGTACACAGCGTAGAAACGCCTCTTTCTTTATTTGGTTTGCTGATAACTTTGAAAGATGAAATCTCCCTTGTGGAGGAGAAGCTTTGAAGTCCAGAAGATATCCCTGAGATATGATCTCCAACGCCCAGGGATCCTGGGACATCTCTTGCCCAAGGCCTGGGCAAAGAGAGAAAGTCTGCCCCACACTAGATCCGTTTCCGGATAGGGGGCCCTCACTTCATGCTGTCTTAGGGGCAGCAGCAGTTTTCTGGCCTGCTTGCCCTTGTTCCAGGACTGGTTAGCTTTCCAGCCCTGTCTGTAGCGAGCAACAGCTCCTTCCTGTTTTGGAGCTGAGGAAGTTGATGCTGCTCCTGCCTTGAGGTTACGAAAGGCACGAAAATTAGACTGTTTAGCCTTTGCTTTGGGCCCTGTCTTGAGGCAGAGCATGGCCCTTACCTCCGGTAATGTCAGCGATAATTTATTTCAAGCCGGGCCCCGAATAAGGTCTGCCCTTTGAAAGGAATATTAAGCAATTTAGATTTAGAAGTCACATCAGCTGACCAGGATTTAAGCCACAGCGCTCTGCGTGCTTGGATGGCGAATCCGGAGTTCTTAGCCGTAAGTTTGGTTAAATGTACGACAGCATCAGAAACAAATGAGTTAGCTAGCTTAAGTGCTTTAAGCTTGTTCATAATTTCATCCAATGGAGCTGTGCGAATGGCCTCTTCCAGAGACTCAAACCAGAATGCCGCCGCAGCAGTGACAGGCGCAATGCATGCAAGGGGCTGTAAGATATAACCTTGTTGAACAAACATTTTCTTAAGGTAACCTTCTAATTTTTTATCCATTGGATCTGAAAAGGCACAGCTATCCTCCACCGGGATAGTGGTACGCTTAGCCAAAGTAAAATTGCTCCCTCCACCTTAGGGACCGTCTGCCATAAGTCCCGTGTGGTGGCGTCTATTGGAAACATTTTCCTAAATATAGGAGGGGGTGAAAAAGGCACGCCGGGGTCTATCCCACTCCTTGCTAATAATTTCTGTAAGCCTCTTAGGTATAGGAAAAACGTCAGTACACACCCGGTACCAGCATAGTATTTATCCAGCCTACATAATTTCTCTGGAATTGCAACCGTGTTACAAATCATTCAGAGCCGCTAATACCTCCCCTAGCAATACAAGGAGGTTCTCAAGCTTAAATTTAAAATTAGAAATCTCTGAATCCAGTCTGCCTGGATCAGATCCGTCACCCACAGAATGAAGCTCTCCGTCCTCATGTTCTGCAAATTGTGACGCAGTATCGGACATGGCTCTCCCATTATCAGCGCGCTCTGTCCTTAACCCAGAGTATTCGCGCTTACCTCTTAATTCTGGCAATTTAGATAATACTTCTGTCATAACAGTAGCCATGTCTTGCAAAGTGATTTGTATGGGCCTCCCTGATGTACTTGGCGCCACAATATCACGCACCTCCTGAGCGGGAGGCGAAGGTACTGACACGTGAGGAGAGTTAGTTGGCATAACTTCCCCCTCGTTGTCTGGTGATAATTTCTTTACATGTAAAGATTGACTTTTATTTAAAGTGACATCAATGCATTGAGTACACAAATTTCTATTGGGCTCCACATTGGCCTTTAAACATAGTGAACAAACAGATTCATCTGTGTCAGACATGTTTAAACAGACTAGCAATGAGACTAGCAAGCTTGGAAAATACTTTCAAATAAATTTACAAGCAATATAAAAAACGCTACTGCGCCTTTAAGAAGCACAAAAAGCTGTCACAGTTGAAATAACAATGAACCAAATTAGTTATAGCAACCAAATTTTCACAGTAAGTGTATTAAGTTAGCCGAGGATTGCACCCACTAGCAAAAGGATGATTAACCCCTTAATACCCAAAAACGAATAACAATTATATTAATTAACGTTTTTATCACAGTCAAACACACTGTCACAGGTCTGCTGTGACTGATTACCTCCCTCAAAACGAATTTTGAAGACCCCTGAGCTCTGTAGAGACGACCTGGATCATGGAGGATGAAGTAGGAAGACTGTGACTGAATTTTTACTGCGCAAAAAAGCGCTAAAATAGGCCCCTCCCACTCATATTACAACAGTGGAGAAGCTCAGTAAACTGTTTCTATGCAGAAAAACAAAGATAGCCATGTGGTAAAAATCATGGCCCAATAAGTTTTATCACCAAGTACCTCACAAAAAACGATTAACATGCTAGTAAACGTTTTGAACATATATTTTAAAAACTGCGAAGTGTTATTAATAAGCCTGCTACCAGTCGCTTTTACTGCAGTGAAGGCTCATACATTACTTAAGTATTAACAGTATTTTCTGAGTAAAATTCCATTCCCTAGAAAAATACTTCAGTGTACACACACTCATCAGCCTAATACCAGTCGCTACCACTGCATTTAAGGCTGAACTTACATTACATTGGTATTAGCAGTATTTTCTCAGTCAATTCCATTCCTTAGAAAAATAATTTACTGCACATACCTCCTTTGCAGGGGAGCCCTGCATGCTATTCCCCTGTTCTGAAGTTACCTCACTCCTCAGAATGTATGAGAACAGCCAGTGGATCTTAGTTACGTCTGCTAAGATCATAGAAAACGCAGGCAGATTCTTCTTCTAATGCTGTCTGAGAACAAACAGCACACTCCGGTGCCGTTTAAAATAACAAACTTTTGATTGAAGAAATAAACTAAGTTTAAAAACACCACAGCCCTCTCACAACGACCTATCTTTAGTTAGGTTGCAAGAGAATGACTGGATATGACATGTGAGGGGAGGAGCTATATAGCAGCTCTGCTTGGGTGATCCTCTTGCAACTTCCTGTTGGGGAAGAGATATAATCCCATAAGTAATGGATGACCCGTGGACTGACTACACTTAACAAGAGAAAGAGATACTCTCTCAACTGACAGACAAAGACACATACAGAACTTTACAATGTGATCCAACATCAACCTTTAAACAACAAATAGATCACTATTGCTATAAGACCTGTGAGGAAGGTCTCTTTGACAAAGATATTTTGGCTTATCTGACAGTCACACATCCCCAAATTCCAGTATTTTACGCATTGCCAAAAAATACACCCTCCTGGTAGACCAATAGTGTCTGCTATTGGATCTTTACAACAACCAATAGCCATTTACAACCCTTGGTTCAAAATATGCCCTCCTACCTGAGAGATTCCACATGCCTCCTTGAATTAATAGCTGACAGAGGAGAGATTGAAGAAGAGGTCCTGCTCATCACACTGGACGTGACAAGCCTATATACAGTGATCCCTCACCAAGAGGGTTTACAGGCGGTTGCTTTCCACCTTAATAGGTACCCATATGTGGGACCCCCCACCAGAAGTACTACTACACCTTTTGGAGATCTGTCTTACCACTAATTACTTTAGGTTTGAATAACAATTCTTCTTGCAACTGACCGGGACAGCGATGGGGTCCAATGTGGCCCCATCTTATGCAAATTTATTTATGTCCTTTTTTTAAGAATTTATGACAGATCTATTTAGGGTGGATAAGGTTATCCTATTTAAGAGACCTTGAAACATGGTTTGCATAGCTAAATACCACTCACTCTGCACTGAAATTCAAAATGCAATTTGATAAGCAACAGATTGACTTTCTTGATGTACGGCTTTATAAGAACATGGATAGGTTACAATCAACTCTCTACCATAAGGATACCGATAGAAATGCATTACTGTATTTTTCTAGCTGCCGTCCACCGGCCCTCAAAAATGCCCTACCGAAATCAAAAGTTTTAAGGGTATTAAGGAATAACACAGAGGAAAAGATCAAGGATGTACAGATGATGGAAATGAGGAAACAATTCCAGATGCGCAACTACCCTATTAAGCTTCTACATGAGCAACACACTCAAGCGCTGGAAAATAAGAGGAAAAACAGAATTTATGTTTACCTGATAAATTACTTTCTCCAACGGTGTGTCCGGGTCCACGGCGTCATCCTTACTTGTGGGATATTCTCTTCCCCAACAGGAAAATGGCAAAGAGCCCAGCAAAGCTGGTCACATGATCCCTCCTAGGCTCCGCCTACCCCAGTCATTCGACCGACGTAAAGGAGGAATCTTTTGCATAGGAGAAACCATATGATACCGTGGTGACTGTAGTTAAAGAAAATAAATTATCAGACCTGATTAAAAAACCAGGGCGGGCCGTGGACCGGACACACCCTTTGAGAAAGTAAATTATAAGGTAAACATAAATTCTGTTTTCTACAACAAAGGTGTGTCCCGGGCCACGGCGTCATCCTTACTTGTGGGAACCAATACCAAAGCTTTAGGACACGGATGAAGGGGAGGGAGCAAATCAGGTCACCTAAATGGAAGGCACCACGGCTTGCAAAACCTTCTCTCCCAAAAATAGCCTCAGAAGAAGCAAAAGTATCAAACTTGTAAAATTTGGTAAAAGTGTGCAGTGAAGACCAAGTCGCTGCCCTACATATCTGATCAACAGAAGCCTCGTTCTTGAAGGCCCATGTGGAAGCCACAGCCCTAGTGGAATGAGCTGTGATTCTTTCAGGAGGCTGCCGTCCGGCAGTCTCATAAGCCAATCTGATGATGCTTTTAATCCAAAAAGAGAGAGAGGTTGAAGTTGCTTTTTGACCTCTCCTTTTACCAGAATAAACAACAAACAAGGAAGATGTTTGTCTAAAATCCTTTGTAGCATCTAA
Source organism: Bombina bombina (assembly GCF_027579735.1). Classification (NCBI taxonomy): domain Eukaryota; kingdom Metazoa; phylum Chordata; class Amphibia; order Anura; family Bombinatoridae; genus Bombina; species Bombina bombina. The sequence continues at coordinate 33,592,974 of NC_069504.1, read as the reverse complement.
ATAGAATTTTAGAGCGCGAACAACATCCAAATTGTGCAACAAACGTTCCTTCTTTGAAACTGGTTTCGGACACAAAGAAGGCACGACTATCTCCTGGTTAATGTTTTTGTTAGAAACAACTTTCGGAAGAAAACCAGGTTTAGTACGTAAAACCACCTTATCTGCATGGAACACCAGATAAGGAGGAGAACACTGCAGAGCAGATAATTCTGAAACTCTTCTAGCAGAAGAAATTGCAACCAAAAACAAAACTCTAAGCCATCTCCGTGGAGATGTTGCCTGTACAACGGCAAAGAGAATGACTAGGGTAGGGCGGAGCCTAGGAGGGATCATGTGACCAGCTTTGCTGGGCTCTTTGCCATTTCCTGTTGGGGTAAGAGAAATATCCCACAAGTAAGGATGACGCCGTGGACCGGACACACCTATGTTGGAGAAACAACAAATATATCAGATGAAAACAGAATGACATTTGTCACTACTTATTCGAGTGATAAGAAAGCAATACCCAACATTATTAATAAACATTGAAAAATTGTTAATACGGATAAGACATTACCCTTACTGCGTACACCATCTCCACGAATAGGATACAGAAGGGCAAGATCCCTACGGGACTTTTTAGTAAAAACTTACCCAGTTCAATGTTATAGGAAAACTACCTGGATGGATTTTTAAAAAACAGGAGTCTTTCGATGTTTGGGCTGTGTAACATGTGGGGGCCTAATCACAGGTACCTCATTTACACATCCCCACAAGAGAAAAATTTACAAACACTGATACCGACTAACATGTACTACCACGCATATCGTATACCTGTTACATTGCACTTGCGGATTATATTATGTAGGTAAGACTTCTGATGATCTACGGACCAGGATGGCCAATCACCGTTCAGCCATCCGTATGGCATTAAAGAATGGGACATCTGAACAACCTTTGGCACGCCACTTTTTTGGAGTTACAAATCACAGTTATGGATCTGAAATACACCATAATTGATCATGTCCCCCCAATGAACAGAGGGGGTGACCGAAATAAAGTGCTATTACAATGGGAAGTTAAATGGACATTCTATTTGGATACTCTAATGCCTAAAGGGTTAAATACCCATCTTGATTGGCAAGTGTTCTTATAAATGCTGATGCTGACATCATTTCTGAGATCCAAGATCCATTCTCTTTTCATCTGATACTTTTGAAACTTATGATACTTACATAATTACATTTTATGTATATTCCCAGTTCGCTCCTTGTTCTTATAGATTGCATCTAAGATTTATGAGTAATATATAACTAATGATTTAAAGATATACTTTGAGATGTAAGTATGTGAGTTGACTTTAAGATGTAATACGTGTCCAATGTATGATTAGTAACAATATCCCCTAAGTATGTGAATTGCCTACAAGGGCAGCATATGTTTTCTCCTCCGCCGATTGGCGTTTTGTGTATGTTACCATGGTAACCACGGAGGCTCATATGCAACCCATGGGATGCACTTACTGTTCTGCTATTATCGCTATTGGTAATATGCTAGAAAGTATTCCCTTCACTATAGTCATGCTATTCAAGTTATTTGTTTTGATTTTATTAACGAAAGTTTTTTTGTAACAGAATGTGCATGCGCTGCTCCGGATGATTACACCCATGTTGGGGGCGTGGCTACAAGGGAGAACGCAGCGTGTGTTGCGAAGTGTTATATGCTTGGCGGTGGGTAAGTAAGCTGTTTGTTTCACTGTTTGTCTGAGGACGGGTAGCCTTACCTGAAAACATTCACACTGATTAAAGTGATTATATACTAAGTCCTTTGGAGTGTGCTTTGTTCCGTGGATATTCTAACAAATTTTGCTGCACCCAAGGCTGTTGTGGATTATCGATCTGGAGTGCACACTGTTTTGAATTTATATATATATATATGTATTTATGTGTTTATATGTGTATATATGTCTGGAAAAACATAAATACACATATAAATACATAAATACATATGAGGACGGGGGAGACCCTGAAAACGTTTACTACATAATAAATTAAGGTATTTTTAAACAGAGAGTGCCTTCTGGATTGAATTTACTGTATGTAGGAAGAAGTTGAAGTGCACCCCGGCAGCTGTGTCATATGAGAGTGAGTGCTGGATCTCATCTGCTTCATTTGTATATATATATAGATATTAATCTCTGGTAAATAGAAAAAGAAGTCCAGAGGCGGTTTCCAAGTATATATAAAAAACAAACTTTTATTCGAAAAAGTTTAAAAACAAATAGTTTCAAAATATATATATATTAATCTCTGTATACATATTTAGACATGTATGTATCTCTATGTTAAAGCCCTCTGCAGCCTTTTTTTTCTAACACCTGAGACCATAATATTTGTATTAAATAATTTTTTATCTGTGTTAATATGAGTGTTACTGTACTGTACAAAGTGTTTTTGATGTGCTTTGTGCAACCTTTTTTCTTATGTAACAGTTATAGGGCTGTGTTTCTTGAAAGTGATACAGCATAGCTGTAAAAAAGCTGACTAGAAAAATATCACCTGAACATCTCTATGTAAAAAAGAAAGATATTTTACCTAAAAAATTCCTCAGTAGCCACATTGTAAAGGAATTCTAAGCAGCAAATCAGTATGTCTGTCCCAGGACATCGGAAGGAGCGAGCTTTTGTGCACTCTCATCTTATTTCCCTATTAAGTTTAAGGAAGTTTACTATGAAATCTCATGAGAGTTAAGTGAAATCTCATGAGATCACAGTAAAAAAGTTCATGACTTCAGCACTGTTGATGCTGCAGTTCATTTCTTCAATTTTTATTACCTGCAGCTAAGCAGTAACTGAAGTATAACTTTTTACCCAGAACTTTATTCTGCTGAGTTGAGGAGATTGTGAGGTAAAATATCTTCCTTTTTTACATAGAGATGCTCAGGTGATATTTTCCTGTCAGCTTTTTACAGTTATACTGCATCAGTTTCAAGTGATTTAGCATATGAGTATTATATCCCTTTAACCAGAGCACTGAAGTTTCGCTAACCCAATGAGTGTAAATCGTGATTGTGTTCACATGTTCACATTTGCTTTCAACACAAAAGCCACAAAAATATTGCTTGCATGCTTCAGTTAGCTCGCCACTCATAATCTAGCCCAAAGTGTGTAGGTTTAGAAATCACTTCCCCTTGTGGGTTGTTGCTGCCATCTTCAATCTCTCTTTGGGTAGTTTGATTCTTCTATAGGTCGCGGCTCAGAACTTTCCAAGGATTCGCAGTGTTCCTAGAGCCCACAGTTGTGATTTCAAACCAACACATTTTTATCTTCCAGTGAAGAAAACCACAATGGTGTAGCAGAAGTATGACTTTTAGCCCACACCAATTGAATAGCACTTATGGAGGAAGAAGGCTTCAAGCACTTTATTAAGAAGAAAGAAATCCAGCAGGAGAATCCAAGCAATATTTTTACTTTTAAATACATTTAAAACATAGCCTTTTTAATTGAAAATTTGCACTTGCAAAAGGCAAGTTACTGCAGAAATGTGTTGAGAAGCTTTTACACATTTAACCTGTATATTGGAGTATGTTAAAGCTTGTTTGTGCATGTTTTAATTTGATCTCAAAATAAAATTATTTGTTGGACTCTTTTAGTGGATTTCCTTCTTCTTAATAAAGCTCTTGCAATCATCTTCCTTTGTGAGAACTTTCCAATTGCTGCAGATTAAAAGTCATAATTATGCTACACCATTGTGGTTTTTGTCACTTGAACATAACAATCCTTTGGATTAAAATCACAACTGTGGGCTCCAGGAAAGTTACAAATACTTGGAAATTTCTGCATCACTACTGATAGAAGATTTGAATGGGACTAGCCTGATATCGCCCAGGTTTTTTTTTCCTAAAAGAACCTGGACACTCAGTAGGTATCATCCCATAGAATAAGACAAAGCTACATGCTTCCCTAGTTTAGCACAACTTGAGATAGGCACTATCTCATAGGATAAGACACAAAGCTATATTCCTTCCCATGTGAGCACCACTTGGCAGGGGCACCATCTCATAGAATAAGATACAGAGCTATATTTCATTCAATTTGAGCACCACTAGAGATGGCCGCCATAGAACACCTATAGAACAAGCTACAGCTATTTTTTCCCACTTAAGCACCACTTGGTATGGTGTATGGGATTCATCTCATAGTATAAAATAGTATATAATACAGTGCAATGTTTTTCCCCAGTTAAACTTGGGATGGCCACATCTCATAAAATAAAATGCAGAGTGTGATAGACACCGCCAGAAGGGTCCTTCCTATACCTGGAACATGCCGCTATGTAGCGGAGCAAAGTAATTATAGCGGAGCCAACCCAAATAACCAGACAGGACCAGTATTTGGGTGAGGATGTACAGAACACAAAACAAATAAAACCAAGCTTCTGGAAGATTGCAAATGCTCTGAAAAGTCCAAATCTGATGAGAAATTGGAGGGGGCTAGGTAGTGGGGGGGGGGTTAACCATGGCAGCCTGGTATCCGTGACAGTGCTCCCCCCTGAAAAGTCCAGCAAACCTGGCAAGATCCACACGAGTTGGCCTGGGGCTGTCTGGGGAGCTATCCCAATTCAGTTTGCCAGGAAAGTCCGTCAGCATTCCCATTGCTTTTTTCCAGCTGATATTGGATAGTGAACTTGAAGGGCTGCAAGGCTAAACACCATGCAACAGGTGCCCATTGTCCCCAGCAACTCGGTTGAGCCAAACCAGGGGGTTGTGGTCCGTGAGAACGGTGAAGGCCCGTCCGTACAGGTATGGTTGTAGTTTTTCAGGGCCCACACCAGGGCCAGGCATTCTTTCTCCACCGCCACGTAGCCTACCTCTCTGGGCAACAGCATCCTACTGATATAGGCTACGGGGTGGTCATGCCCTTCTTTGTCCATCTGGCTCAGCTCTGCTCCCTACACGAACATGGAGACATCTGTGTGGACACAAAAATGTTTGGTTGGGTTAGGAGCAGCCAGGATAGGGGCATAAATCAAGGCTGTCTTAAGGCTTTGGAAGGCGGCCTCACACTCGGTGGACCATAGGACCTGTTGGGGGAAACTATTTTCAGGTTAGGTCAGTCAAGGGTTTGGCCAGGGCACTGTAGTTGGGAACAAACATGCGGTAGTACCCTGCAATCCCTAGGAAAGCTAGGGGGTTGGCCAGTTCACGACTGTCTCAATCATGGCTGGCTCCAGCTCTGCTTCCCGCAGTCTACTTGGTGTACAAGACACTGGACCTCTGAGGGTCCTATCATACATTTGTCGGGCTTAAGGGTCAGTCCGGTGGCCCTGATGCAGTCTAGAATGACCTAAATGGAAAAAATGGTCCTCCCAGGTGTCACTGTAGACCACAATATTTTCCAGGTTTGCACAGGCATAATCCTGGAGGCCATCCAGGAGGTGATCTACCAACCTCTGGAAGGTCATCGGAGCATTCTTCATCTCAAATGGCATGACCTTAAACTGGTATAGGCCAAAGGAGGTGATGAATGCTGACTTTGGAATGGACTCAGGGTCCAGGGGGATCTGCCAGTACGCCTTGCAAAGGTCTAGGGTGGTCAGGAAGTTGTTGCAGGTTATCCGGTCTAGAAGGTCATTGACCCAGGGCATGGGGTAGGCAATTTAATATCAATTCTGGTCAGGATAAGGGGGCTGAGTGAGGGGATTCCCTTTCCTTCTTCTTCTTTTTTTTCTCTCTCTCTCTCCCCCCCTTCTTTCTTCTTTTTCTCTTTGTTTCTATTCCTTTGTTTTTTGTCTTTTCCCGATGTGAGTGTTTCTTTTTTGTTTCTGGATGTACTTAAAACAGAAAAAACCCAGCTCAGTGCACAAATATTGCTCACATGGAGATGATTAATCAATTGTGAGAAAGTATATATGTTACTTTAATTTGTTATGTTTTCGCTTTATAACATGCTTTACCTTGCCCTGTGTGGCATAAAAGGCTGGATTTATTTATTTGATTGTACACTGTGTTGGATATAAAATAAATATATAAAAAAAGGCATTGGTCATGGTTTTATCATTGAGTCTACGGTAGTCTATGCAGAACCGGGTGGTCCCGTCCCGCTTGGGTACCAGTACCCCCCGGGATGCCCAGGGGCTGTTGGATGGTTTAATGACACCCATGTCCAGCATCTCCCTGAGAACGCTGCGCATATTTTCCCTTACTACCTTGAGGACCCTGTACACCAGCTGCTGCAGGGGCGCCTGTTCCGGGGTCTCCACTGGGTGCACTGCTACCTTGGTGTACCCAGGGGGAGTGGAGAACATGTCTTGCCAGTTCCCGAGCACCTGTCTGACTTGCTCCCTCTGCTTGGTCCCAAGCCTCTCATCTAATTGTATGTCACCTATGCCTGGGTGCATCCTATTTTGCCTGGGGAGCTCCCGGCATGGGAAGACTCTCTGAGTCCTCCATGGCCGGAACACATATGGCGTCTATGTTGTCTGCCCTTTCCTGGTATGCCTTCAGCATGTTCACATGAAAGGTCTGGTGGACCAGGTCATCTGAGAATTAGGCTACCAGATATTTTGTGTCATTCAGCTGTTCCACCACTCGATAGGGCCCCTGTCAGGAAGCCTGTAGCTTGTCTGTTTTGACAGGCTTCAGGGACAGGACCTTCTTCCGTACTTCCAGGGTCCCATTACAAGCATTCTAGTTGTACCATCACTTCTGCCTACCTTGAGCGACCTGGAGGTTCTCTCGCACCCTCTCGGCAAGGTCCTTCAGTCGGTCTCTGAATTCTAGGATGTACCCCACAATGGAGTGTCCTTTGTCTCCCATTGATTCTTCCCAGTGGGTTCTCAATAGATCTAGGGACCCCTTCACCCTCCGGCCATATACTAATTCAAAGGGAGAGAACCAAGTAGATTCCTGGGGCACCTCTTTGGTATGCAGACAGGAGGTGTGGCAGGTATGTATCTCAGTCTTTGTGAGAGGCTGAGAATGTCCTAAGCAACTGCTTCAGGGTACAGTTGAACCTATCACACAAACCCATTATACTGGGGGTGGTAGAGAGTGTTTTGCAGGGGTTTTATCCCGCAAAGCCTCCACAGCTGCCGGGTGAGCTCAGCAGTGAACTGGGTTCCTTGGTCTGAGATCACCTCCCAGGGAAATATCCAGAGCAGTGCATCCGCCACTGTCTCTGCCTGGATATTGGACAATTGTTAGTATATACTTTTTCCCGGGGGGGCTGGGACGGGACAAAGGACCAACAATATCTACAGCAACCCTGCTGAAGAGTTCATCAATGGTGGGGAGAGGGGTGCAAGGAGAATTTGGAGTGGTATCCTGTCTTGCCTACTCTCTGGCAATTGTCACAGGTTCTGCAGTACTGCCTAACATCCCCGGTAACCCCTGGCCAAAAGAAGGTCTGAGTCAGTCGGTAAGGAGTCCTAGTGACTCCTAGATGTCCTGCTAGGGGGATGTCATGCCCTATACACAGTAAGTTGTACCAATATTTCTGGGGTACCACCAGCTGGCGCTTGGGCAACTGCCCTCTCTCTCTGTAACTCTTCCACTCAAAACAGTCACCTCCTGGACCCCCGGGGTCGGTCCCTTCCTGGGTCAGTAAGGGGCTAAAGTTGGGTCTATCAATGTCTCCTGGGTGAAGTCAGTGGGGGACGCCCGGAGATCTGGTTGGGGGTCAGGGCAGGAGTCGGGGCGGAGTGGCTAACCTGGGTCCCCAGATCATGGGCTTTGGCCTGCCATATGGTTTACTAGCAGGTCGTAACAGGACAAGCATCCATGGGTTTATCCCATACAAAGGCTGAAGCGAGGTGTCCCAGGTCATTTCGTAGCAAGACCTTGGCAGGCAAATGGTTCATAACTCCTACTTCCACAGCTCGAGAGCCAGCCCCCAAATCCAGGTGTACCCGTGCAGTAAGGATCCGGAGCACCTTACCCCCAGCCACACGAACTGCAAAAGACTTCCCTGTCTGATCCTCACTGGGGACCAGGTGTGGATAAACAAGGGTAACAGTTGCCCCACTGTCTCGTAATCCCTGGGCCGGCCATTGATCTAGACAGCCTGGCAGTGGTGAAGGCAGTTGTCTCCTGCTGCGGGGTCTACCTCATGTAGGCCCCTGACCTAGTCTTTTGCACACTCCAAGCAGTGGGTGGTGGTTCTGGTACCCCCAGCAGGAGCCCTTGTCCACTGAGCCTGAGGTGGGTTTCTGGTCTTCTCTACCACCAGACAGTGGAGTCTGATGTGACCCATCTGGCCACACTCAAAGCACCTCTAGGGTTAGCTGGGCCCAGAGGGGGCCTGAGGGGCCCTGCAGGGTCTGGTGTAACCATGGAGCCACCGGGGGGTGAGCAGAGGCTGGAGTGGGGTGACTCACTGGGTGAGGCTTCCATCATGCCTGGTGATGGGCATCCATGAATTGGGTGGCCAGGATGGGGGCTTGGTTGGCTGTCTCTGTATTCCAGTCTTTGACACACACTCTTACTTCAGGCGGGGAGTGCTTGTAAAAGTGCTTGAGCAAGATGAGCTGGGTGGCTTTAGCCAGGGTGGTTACCTGGCAGCCTGTGAACCAAGAGTTTAAGGAAAGGGTGAACTGGTGTGTCGGACACCGGCTACCCCGACTGGGTAGCTCCACCAGAAGGAACATGCAGCTATGTAGTGGAGCAACATGATTATAGTGGAGCCCACCCAAATAACCAGACAGAACCAGTATTCAGGTGAAACAAAGAACAAATTGTGGAAACACACTACTTTTATACACCAACTCATCTTAATAAGGAGTCTTTCAGACCCCAGATTTCCCACCATTCCTGCCCCTCCAGACAGGCTAGTGCCCCCCATTGTGTCCATTGTCTTATAAAGTCTCAATGGTACAGAGGTGGCACTTGGAAAGCCCTCATCCCCAGATGTCACAGTCCAAAAATTCTGTGGTTGGGGGCAGGAGCAATGTGTGATCAAACATTTACCGTGAAGGCCAAGGGGAAATAGGAGTGTAGGGGGGTCCGAAACACCCAGTTTCCCAGGGATCTTCCTTCGGGCAATCCCCCCACTTCTGGCCCTTCCCAGTGGGTACCAATCCCCAAAAGAGCAGAGCTCTGGGGCGAAGGGTCGCTGGAGCGACCTGGTGTGAAGGTCAGCGGGTATTCGGGGAGGGGCTGGGTAGTCAGAGATCAGCTCTTCCGTGAGGATGTACAGAACACAAAAACAAATAAAACCAAGCATGTGGGAGATCACAAATGCTCTGAAAAGTCCAAATATGATGAGAAATTGGAGGGGGCTAGGTAGTGGGGGTTTAACCTTGGCAGCCTGTTTATCCTGACTCAGAGCTATGTTCTTCCTAAGCTAAGAATCACTTGGAGGAGTATCATCTCATTAAACAAAATAGAGCTTTGTTCTTCTGCAGTGCTGGCATCATTTAGAATGGGCACCACCTAATATAACAAGATATAGAGAGCAATGTTTTTTTCCCCCAAATGAGCACCAGTTGCATTGAGCACCATCTCATAGAATAATATACTGAGCTATATTCTTTCCCAGTTGATCACCAATTGGGTTGAATACACCTCGTAGAACAAGATACTTGACCCCTCCACCCTTTCTATCAGTTGGTCTCCTTATTTCAATTTGCCTCCAAATTATTGGGAACAACTAGTCTATAATAGCTTAACTCAATTTCTCTCAACTAACCCCTTACTTGATTCACTAAAATCTGGTTTCTTCCCAAAAAACTCAACAGAAACCGCTCTCAATAAAGTTATAAACTGATCTGATGATGTAAAAGCTGCAAAAAGTATGCATTCTTAAAACATAAATCATGCTTACCAGATAATTCCCTTTGTTTTCTGTATGAGGAGAGTCCACTGCTTTATTCCTTACTTGTAGGAAATACAGAACCTTGTCACCAGGAGGAGGCAAAGACACCCCAGCCAAAGGCTTAAATAGCTCCCCCACTTCCCTCATATCCCAGTCATTCTGCCAAGGGAACAAGTAACAGTAGGAGAAATATCAGGGTATAAAAGGTGCCAGAAGAATAAACAAAAATTTTGATCCGCCCAATGGAGAACACGGGCGGGGGCCGTGGACTCTCCTCATACAGAAGGCAAGGGAATTATCTGGTAAGCATAATTTATGTTTTCTTTCTTAATATGAGGAGAGTCCACGACTTCATTCCTAACTAGTGGGAAACTCAAGCTCTAGAGGACACTGAATGAAAACAAGAGGGTAAAAGAGAGAGGCAGTATTCTGAGGGCACCCCAGCCTGCAACACCCTTTCTCCCAAAAGCTGCTTTACAAACATATAAAACTTGTAGCCGCCCTACAAATCTGCTCCATAGAGGCCACATTCTTAAAGGCCCACGAGAATTCTACAGCTCTAGTTGAATTAGGCTTAATCCTCTGAAGAGGCGTATGTCCCGCTGTCTCATATGCTAAGCAAATAAGACTCCTCAACCAAGAAGATAAGGAAGTGGAAGCGGCCTTTTTCCTCTACGTTTCCCAGAATAGACAACAAACAAAGAAGGCTGTCTAAATTCCTTTGTAGCTTGAAGATAGAACTTCAAAGCCCAAACCACATCCAAATTACGAAGTAACCATTCCTTCAAAGAGGAAGGATTATAACGCAAGGAAGAAACCACAATCTCCTGATTTATGTTTTGATCAATTCAGAAACAACCTTAGGGAGAAAACCTAAGCCAGTACGAAGAACAGCCTTATCAGCATTAAAAACTAGGTAAGAAGCTCACATTGCAGGGCAGCCATCTCAGAAACTCTGCAAGCCGAAGCAATAGCCAATAGAAAAAAGAACCTTCGCAAGACAGTAATTTAATGTCAACCACATGCATAGGCTCAAATGGAGCACTCTGCAAATCTTGAAGAACTAGATTAAACTCCAAGGAGGAGCAGTAGATCTAAACACAGGCCTGGTTCTAACCATGGCCTGAACAAAAGACTGAACATCAGGAAGCTCAGCGAGCCTCTTGTGCAATTAAACAGATAGAGCTGAAATCTGTCCCTTTAGGGAACTAGCAGTAAGGCCCTTCTCCAGACCATCCTGGAGAAATGAAAGAATCCTGGAAACCTTGACCTTATGCCAGAGGAATCCCCGCTCTTCACACCAGAATAAGTAGGTCCTCCACACCTTATGATAGATGCGAAGAGTAACCGGCTTCGAGCTTTAATGAGAGTATGCATTACTCTCTCAAAAAAACCTCTCTTGTCTAAGACTAAGCATTTAATCTCCACGCAGTCAGCCTCAGAGAATCTAGATTTTGGATGAACAAAAAGATCCTGTTCCAGCAGATCCCTGCAACAAGGTAACCTCCATGGAGAAGATGACGACATTCCCACCAGGTCCACAAACCATGTACTTTGAGGCCACGATGGGGCAATTAGTATTGCCAAAGCTTGCTCCTGATTGACGCATGCCACAGGAAGAAGTGGTAATGGGTGGAAAAATTGTAAACTGGATTGAACCTCCAAGGCACTGCTAATGCATCTATTAGCTCCACCTGAGGATCCCTGGACTGCAATCCGTATCTGGGTAGCTGGGTATTGAGCCGGGACAGCCATGAGATCTATCTCCTGCGTCCCCCATCTGATGCAGATCTTCCGCAAACACCTCGGGATGGAGAGACCATTCCCCCGGATGAAAGGATTGTCTGCTGTTGAAATCTGCTTCCCCAGTTATCCTCACACCCAGAATGTGGATCACTGACAGTGAGCAGCTGTGGGCCTCCACCCATTCTAGAATCCGAGATACTTACCCTCATTGCTAGGGAGCTTCTCGTTCCCCCCTGAAGGTTGATGTAAGCCACCAAGGTTATGTTGTCCAATTGAAACTGATAAACTGGGACGAACCCAGAAGAGGCCAAGCCTTCAGAGCATTGAAGATCGCTCGAAGTTCTAAAGTATTGATCGGGAGGAAGACATTCCTCTCAAGTCCACAGGTCCTGTGCTTTCCTGGCACCCCAAACAGCTCCCCATCCTGATAGACTTGCATCCATAGTCACAATCCCCAGATGGTCTCAAAAGTATGGCCCTTGGGGCAGGTGATCTGGACAGAGCCACCAAGAGAGTGATTCTCTCGACCGGACAGGTTGTCCAGAGAAATCTGTTTGCGACAGAACAAGTGGTCCCGTTCCACTGACTCAGCATGCACAGCTGAAGAGGTCCAAGATGGAATCTGGCAAATGGAATGATGTATATGCTGGACACCATGAGCCCATTACCTCCATACACCGGGCCCCAGAGGGCCTTAAGGAAGTCTGTAGGGCAAGACAATTGGAAGTTATTTTGTAACGTCTCTGGGTCTGTAAGAAATATCCTCATTGATATGGATTCTATTATATACCAGGAATTCTACATTGGACCTGGGAACACGAGGAAGTCTTTTTCTAAGTTTATCTTCCATCCATGAGATTGAAGAAGTAGAAGATCTATTTGATGGTCTCTGCCAGCCGACAGCATGGTGCAGGTCCAGGGAACGTGAATCTTAGGAATTTGAAGTGCTCCTTGTGGATCGGAACGTGAAGGTAAGCATCCTTCAAGTCTATTGTAGTCATGAACTGTCCTTCCTGAACTAAGAGGCAGAATGGACCTTATCGTCTAGAACTTGAACGATGGGGACCAGACAGGAACTTGTTTAAGCACTTCAGGTCCAGAATCGGGCAAAAAGTTCACATCCTTCTTTGGGACCCGACAAAAGGTTTGAGTAGTATCCCAGACCTCTCTCTGTTAGAGGTACTGGTACAATACTCCCAGGGAGGAGAGATCCTTCACGCACCCTAGCAAGGCCTCTCATTTTTCTGGCCTGGGTTGTTGAGATTTGAAACCTATTGATAATCAGGCCCCACATACCATAGCTTGGAAAGCACACTTCATCCTCAGCCCTGGGCATACCCCTCAGACAAGGTACCTATGTAGATGTTCCCATACTGCTGAGTGACACTGGAGGAAATCTCAGAGTTCTGCTGACTTTCTTCACTATAAAATTCATATTGAACTCTTACTAATTCTGCGCTTAATCTACATAAGCAAAATTACTTTCTCCACGTCTTATTTATACTCTTTCTTCAAACCCAAAAGGTCTGTTCACCACATTAAATACTCTTCTTCGCCCACGCCCTACCTGTCCACCACAACTCTTCTCTTAGCTCAAGATTTTGCCAGCTACTTGAACAACAAAATCAACTCCATCAGAAATGAAATCATCTCTCACATACTGACCGGTCCGTCCCACCACCCTCAAAAGCTAACAATCATCTAAAACCCACATAGCCATAAATTTTGCTCTTTTGTGCCCCTGTTACAGAGGAAGAAGTTTCTGCCCTTATACTATCCTCTCACCTCACTACCTGTCCCTTGAGGCCCATTCCTCACAAATACTCCCCTTCCTCTCTTCTACCCTTACCCCTATACTCACACACATCGTCAACCTCTCCCTCAGCACTGGCATGCATTAGTCACACCTATCCTCAAAAAACACTCTCTCGATCCAGACCTCCTCATCCAACTACCGCCCTATATCCCTACTCCCCTCTTGCCTGAAAGCTTCTTGAAAAGCTAGTATATGCACGTCTATCCCGTTTCCTTACATTAAACTCCTTCCTTGATCCACTGCAATCTGGATTTCGCCCCCTTCACTCAACAGAGACAGCAACTGTAAAGGTTACGAATGACCAACTTACAGCAAAATTCAAAGGCCACTTCTCTCTACTCATCCTCCTTGATCTGTCTGCAGCCTTTGATACTGTCGACCACCCTCTATTGCTCCATAACCTCCAATCCTTTGGCATCTGCGACACGTCTCTCTCTTGGTTCTCTTCCTATCTGTCTAACCGTACCTTTAGTGTAGCCTTCTCTGGGACATCCTCTGCCCCGTTACCCCTTTCTGTTGGGGTACTGCAAGGCTCTGTCCTAGGTCCCCTTCTCTTCTCAATCTACATGTCCTCATTAGATTCCTTAATAAAGTTCCATGGGTTTCACTATCATCTGTATGCCGACGATACTCAAATCTACACCTCTGTACCAGAACTATATCCTTCCTTGCTAACCCGTGTCACTAACTGTCTCTCTTATATCTCATCTTGGATGTCCTCTCACTACTTCAAGCTAAATCTCTCCAAAACAGAGCTCCTTATTTTCCCTCCCTTCTTCCAAAATCCCCCACCTCTCATGTCTCTATAACTGTTGATAACTCCATCATTATCCCAACCTCAGATGCCCGATGTCTTGGGGGTCACACTTGACTCAGGATCTTTCTTTCAGTCCTCACATTCAGTCCTTGGCTAAAGCTTGCCGCTTCCACCTTAAAAACATTGCTAAAATCAGACATTTCCTTACACAAGACACAACTAAGATTTTAATCCACTCTCTCATCCTTTCCTGCCTCGACTACTGCAACTCCATCTTCTCTGGTCTCCCTAGTTTGCCCGGCCTAGCTCCTTAACAATCCATAATGAATGCCTCTGCCAGGCTCATCTTCCTTACACGTCGCTCTTCCTCTGCCGCACCTCTCTGCGCAATCCCTTCACTGGCTTCCTCTTGCCTCCAGGATTAAACTCAAAATTCTCACTCTGACTTATAAAGCCCTCAATAGCATTGCTCCCCCCCTACATCACAGACCTTGTCTCCAGATACTCTCATTCCCGACCCCTTTGCTCCACTCATGATCTCCTACTCTCCTCCTCCCTTGTTACCTCCTCACATTCCCATTTACAAGATTTCTCCAGACTAGCTCCCAACTTATGGAACTCTCTGTCTCACTCCACAAGACTCTCCCCTAGTTTTAAAAGCTTCAAGTGCTCCCTGAAAACTCTACTATTCAGGGATGCATACAACCTACACTAACTTTCCTATCTCCACTGCTATCCCCTTAAACCCCATAGCATCTAAGCCTATGAGCCCAGCTGTTTGTAGTCCACCTTCATTAGAGCCGACTACAACACTGCAACTCTCTACCCATTTGATCCCTGTAATTGTTTTTATATACCACCTATGTTCATAGCGCTATGGAACCTGTTTGCGCTCTACAAATACCTGATAATAATAATAATATCCTGTACCTTGAAGGGATGACCTCCAGGACCCAAGGGTCCTTGCACATCCCAAAGCCAAGCCTCCAAAAAAGAATGATAGTCTGCCCCCTACATGATCCAGAGACCTATCGGGTTCCGCCGCTTCATGCTGACTTTGACTCTGCAGGCTTCTTGGTCTGCTTGGATTTATTCAGTTTCCAAGTTCCTTGGACTGATCAGGCTTCGCTGATGCTGCTGGCATTGGGATTTATCCGAGACAAAAGGAACGTGAAATTAGGACCTTGCCCCTTAGGTTTTGTTCTTCTTATCCTGCGTAAAAAGTCAACTTTTGCCTCCAGTGAGATTGAATATGATTGAGTCCAGGCCTGGGACCAAAAAGGGAAAGAAGTCTAGATTTTGAAGTCATGTCCGCAGACCAAGACTTCAGCCAGAGTGCCCTATGGACTAGCCAGAAAAACCTGATGTCTTGACATTCAAACAAATAATCTGCATATTTGCATCACAAATAAAAGAATTTGCTACCCCCAAGGGCCTTCATTCTTTCCTAGATCACGCAAAGGGGTGTAAGTGTTCAATCCTAAATCTAAAGTCTGGGTTCATCCGCAGCTGGAGGCCTAGAGGCAGCAGATTCTGTCCCAGAAAGAGCATCTTCATCAGCGGATATTCTTGAATCAATAAATCCAACAAGTTAGTATATGACCCCCTGGAAGGATAGCAATGTTTGACCTTTCACTTTGCGCTTAGCAGGGCGAGGCAAAGCACTGAAGGCCGCAGACAACTGCCGTTTGTACTGTTTCAGTAAAGTCTGGTGGTAAGAGGGCCCCTCCAGAAGGAGGATTAGAGTGCAATAGGAAGCAAGCATGTGTAATAGGGAGATGACTTCAGGGAAAGCACCTCACGGGACAGAGATTCCTAAGAGGTGGACGGCTCAGTGGTTGAAATAAACATCTTGGTTTTCTTAGATATAATTACTTTATCAAGGCATGAGCATGGCAGATTTACCGTAGCCTCCTTACAACTACAGACAGGTATTAGACTTAGGTAAAGAGAAGACTACCCTCTAACGTATCAGAGTCCTCCATAGCTTGCGCTTGTCAGATGGACTAAAGAAAAAGATAAATGGCACCTTTATACCCCCAATAGCTGGGGGCACTCACAGAGAAACTGCTTTGTCTCCTGTAAACCGCACAGTCAGGAAAGAGGAAATCAGTGTGACCACACACAGTCACGTGATGCACCATGCAGGACTGCCCCCTGCTACAGGAAAAGGCATGCCAAACCTAGACAGGTTGCGCAGCTATCGAAAACAAAAGTAAAAACCTGAATGTTCCAACATCTGCCTGAGCCTCATCTCACACATGTTCAGGCATAAAACATAATAAAGTAAATATATGGGATAAATCCCCCCCTGTTCAATAATCCCCTTCCAGAGATAATAACCTTTGATTCCATACAGATTAAAGGAGTCATACTGTGACCCTATCTTCTTGTGTTATCATATGAGTATAAAAATGAAACTATCTTACCGTAATCTCTGCTGTGAGACAGACACACAGCCTCTCAAGTTTGACAGTCTTATAGCATTGCTCCTGACAGGGACTTGAGTGATAGAAGCAGGCAGTGAAACTCGTCAACACATGATTGCTTAACGATTGTTAATACAAGTCTGGATGGGTTTGCAGAAAGACTCTCCTGCATCTCAAGACCCTAACATTCATCAATGCTCTCACTGAGAGCCTGACAAGACTACTTAAAACTCCAATCCAATTCCGAAGGGTTCTACTCTCAATAAGGAACTACTCTGTATCTTCTGACACTTCTGCCAGCCTCCTGTGACGAAAGGCAAAAAAATGACTGGGATATGAGGGAAGTGGGGGAGGTATTTAAGCCTTTGCTGGGGTGTCTTTGCCCCCTCCTGATGGCAAGATTCTGTATTTCCCACAAGTAAGGAATGAAGCTGTGGACTCTCCTCATATTAAGAAAGAAATTGGGTCACAAAATAAAATTGTTTCTGATGCCATTAAATGGATATTTCTATTGTTTACACAAAATCATCATTAATTGTAAATTAAGGTAACATTAAAGGATACGTTTATGGGAAAAAAAAAACATTCTATCTGAAGTTATACAATGGTCTGTTTTAAAAAAAATATTCAGTATCACTAGTACTTACTAATTCTGATTTTCATTGTATTATTACAGTGACTAAGTAAAATCATGATGTTTTTGTCAAATTTTATCATAAAAATACCTATTTGTTTTGTTATTAAATCTCACTTTTATTAAAGTGTCAGTATATGCTCATTAAAAAGAGAGATGCATTTTTCTTCTTCTAGTTTGAGAAGCTGAAATATTCCCTTAAAAGGCACTTTGAACCTTTACACCTAATAGTAGAATCTGAAAACTTTAAGTCAATTAAGAAACAGAATACAGTAGCTAAAAATCATTAATAAGTGTTCAATGTAAACATAAATACTCACTGCCAAAATTGCCAAGCATGCAGAGAAATTCCAGTAGGTCTTCTACCAGTTATTGGCCATCAAATTATTAACTCCAGCAATGCAAACTCTTTTCTTTCAGCTTTACCACACTTTTTTTAACAATAGACATATTTTAACTTACAACTATATTTATTTAATAAATCTGACTCTTACTTAACTTACCTTTTACAGGAGAATGACATACTCAGTGGTGAATCCTGTTTCCACCACAGTAATAACAGTATGGCAGATGTAATTTCCCAGTATCTGCATAAGATAGGTTCCTCAATAAGAGAGAGGCGTTGCCCTCAGGAAGCTGATCATAAAATAATTTGTGTCCGATGTTGGTAGCGTTGTCTTGATACTCTGATTGACTGCATTATAGTAGAAGGCATGAACTACAGTTTTATCTTCAGAACGAAGCCAATTGACCACAAGCTCATTGTAATTAAATCCATCCCTGTAGGTATTACAATGCATGGCAGGAGAACGTCTCTGTGTATCTGACCTTCAATAACTAAGCAATGACATTCTAGAAAACAAAAATTTAAATATGTAAACAAATGTATAAATAAACTAACCAATATCAGATAACTATATATAGGGACCATTACAATCTGTTAAATTTGCCACACATAAATTAGCATCAGTAAAGAAGTTTTGCTTCACTTTTAAAGCCCTTTCATTTTGACCAATTTTGTGTACATGACATTATGGGGAGGGGGGTCCTTAAATATGTATCTATTCCCAGTAAATGACAAACATAATAACATCACAAATTTTTTTTCACTATGCAGGGATAGGTGGTGTGAGTGGGGAGGTGTAAGAAGGAAGAGGAGACACAGAGGGAGTTACTGAGAAAGTGAAAGAGGGAGTAAGATTTGAGGGAGTCAAATTATATGAGGACAAAAAGGATTGTGGATGAAAGCGAAAGACAGAAATAAAGGGGCAGACAAGACTTATGTGGATGGAGGGGGGGAGGGTGATAAAAAAAACTAAAGAAGACTGTAACAAAAAAATTAAATTTCAGGAAATATCCCAACAATAGATAGAACCCCCCAAAAAAATTATTAAGAAAAAAATCTTAAGAAGTATATTCTTAAATGAAGATGAAGATTCTAAAATGATTCCCATATTCCCCACTAGCTTCCTGACAAACACAGAGTCCCAAAAATCTCACACAATATTCCTTTTGTATTCTTTTAGCAGACGGTAATGTCTAAACTAAAGCCACATGGCAATAAATAAGGGATGGTGTATGTAGTATTAGGTCCAAACAAATTAGTCCATGAAGCACCTTGTTCATGACTGTAAAGCATCTATCAAGTAAAAAAAATGGGTGTTAGCAAAATTAGCTAAGAAAATGGGTTGTGGGTCTCCATCCATTGGGGCCGATTGATCAAGCTCTGTATGGAGCTTAATGCAGCTGTTTCCGTGAAGCAGCGGTCTTAAGACGGCTGAACCTTAACTCATCCGCCGCCTCTGAGACAGCGGACAGCATTCCGCCTGATCATATACAATCGGGTTGATTGACACCCCCTGCTAGCAAATGTGTAGGGGGCGGCATTGCACAAGCAATTCACCAGAACTGCTTGCGCAATGATAAATGCCGGCAGCATATGCTGTCAGCATTTATTGATGTGCGGCAGACATGATCAGCTACAGCGGATCATGTCTGCACGCACTTTCATAAATCGTCCCCATTGTATTTAATAAATGAGAAGAGATACTAAAAAATAATAATAATTTTAAAATTAGTTGTGGGTATCTCGGGAGTGTTGATTCTCAATTTCTCAGAGGACATACAATACAAATTGTAAAAGGCTTAAAGTTAAGCTTTAGGGGTAAATTTATCATGGTGCGGACAGAGATGATCCGGTATAGCGAATCATGTCCGCTGCACATCGATAAATGCCGACAGCATACTCTCTCTGCATTTATCATTGCACCAGCAGTTCTTGTGAAGTGCTGGTGCATTACCACCCCCTGCAGATTTGCGGCCAATCGGACGCTAGCAGGGGGTGTCAATCAACCAGATCGTATTTGATTGGGCTGATTGATGTCCGCCACCTCAAATCGACCCCCTTGAGTGCAAAACAATCTGATCAATCTATAAAAAGACCATTACATTTATATTACATCACATTTTAAAACTTACAACTTGTGATTTTATTATGCTTTTTTTTTGTGCACAAGAAATTTAATTTTAAGAAAAAAAATCTGGTCAGCAGGTTCAAGGTGTCAAATTTGAAAAGTTCAAAATTGTGTTGAACAATTGTTTGCTTGTGAATTGTCCCCATGCAAGTTTGATCATTTCATAAATTTGTTGGAGAAACATGATTAATTAGTTATTGGAATTTTTAAAAGATTGTATATTTTTAAATCTGAAAGCTTTGTGAAAAGTCATTTGGTGCACTTTGAAATCAACTTCTCATGGCTTGAAACTAACATTTTAATATTTGCTAGAATATTACAAAAATATTTAATTAGATACAATTCAAAAACACCAAAAAATAGAAATTTACACCAAAATTACAGCAGTTTCAAAATAATGGCTCATATCCCTAGATAATAATCACAATTAAGAACCATCCTTCCTTGAACCACTCCTTGTTTACCGGTATAAGTGACAGTGTTTCCAGAGGCCCCTCCTACTCTTAGAAATGTCCAGAAGTACATGGATAGGAATAAGCTAGGAAGGGAGCCTGGTGATTATTGTCCAGAAAGAGCCAAGATAACTAGAAATTAAAACCAAAAATTACAGCAATTTCTATATAGAACCATGCTCATACTCATATAGAAAATTACAAAGCAATTCATATGTGTAGAGAAAAAGATCACAAGATAAAAAGAATGCAACAAGAATTAGAACATAACAAAACATATATAGCCAAATCAGACCAAGGAAAATTACCCAATATACCCCATTTAGGAGCAGAAAGCGTTCTAAATAGAAACTTGACCAAGATCTGCAGGGATTGCATTTTCCTGTAGCCCCAGAGAAGTTGACAGTAGTTATCAAGTGCACTCTGATCATGGGTAAAACAGTATCAGGTTTATGTGTTTAAGAATTGGAAATAATCTAATTGGAAATAGTCAACTTAAAGGGTTTTTAAACCCTGATACGTACATAAAAGTCTGCTAGTAAGCTGAAGACACTGGATAGCATACGATAGTCATATAGACACTGTACAACCTCTGAACTGTACTGAAGTTGTCATGGTTCTCTTGTCATGACAAAAGATAGCAGCGGCATCAGCATAACCTCATGCAAGAAATAAAACACCATCTTAAGAAGGAAAAACAAAATTTATGCTTACCTGATGAATTTCTTTCTTTTGCGATGTATAGAGTCCACAGTTTCATCCTTACTTGTGGGATATTATCCTTCCCTACAGGAAATGGCAAAGAGAGCACCCACAGCAGAGCTGTCTATATAGCTCCCCCCTTAACTCCACCCCCCAGTCATTCGACCGAAGGCTTAGGAAGAAAAAGGAGAAACTATAAGGTGCAGAGGTGACTGAAGTTTTCAATAAAAAATACCATCTGTCTTGAATAGACAGGGCGGGCCGTGGACTCGGTACATCGCAAAAGAAAGAAATTTATCAGGTAAGCATAAATTTTGTTTTCTTTTGCAAGATGTACCGAGTCCACAGTTTCATCCTTACTTGTGGGATACCAATACTAAAGCTTTAGGACACGGATGAAGGGAGGGACAAGACAGGAACCGAAATGGAAGGCACCACTGCTTGCAGAACCTTTCTCCCAAAAAATAGCCTCAGAAGAAGCAAAAGTATCAAATTTGTAAAATTTGGAAAAGGTATGAAGCGAAGACCAAGTCGCAGCCTTACAAATTTGTTCAACAGAAGCATCATTTTTAAAAGCCCATGTGGAAGCTACCGCTCTAGTAGAATAAACTGTAATCCTTTCAGGAGGCTGCTGTCCAGCAGTCTCATAAGCCAAACGGATGATGCTCTTCAGCCAAAAGGAAAGAGAGGTAGCCGTAGCCTTTTAACCCCTACGCTTTCCAGAATATACAACCAACAAAGAAGATGTTTGACGGAGATCTTCGGTTGCTTGCAAATAAAACTTCAAAAAACAAACCACGTCCAAGTTGTGCAACAGACGTTCCTTCTTAGAAGAAGGATTAGGACACAGAGAAGGAACAACAATTTCCTGATTGATATTCCTGTTAGTAAAAACCTTAGGAAGGAATCCAGGTTAGGCACGCAAAACCACCTTATCAGCATGGAAAACAAGAATGGAAAACAAGATAAGGCGAGTCGCATTGTAATGCAGATAGTTCAGAAACTCTTCGAGCTGAAGAGATAGCATCTAGAAACAGAACTTTCCAAGATAGAAGCTTAATATCTATGGAATGCATGGAACCCCTTCAAGAACTTTAAGAACTAAAATTCAAACTCCATGGCGGAGCAACAGGTTTAAACACAGGCTTTGTTCTAACTAAAGCATGACAGAAAGCCTGAACGTCTGGGACATCTGCCAGACGCTTGTGCAATAGAATAGACAAAGCAGATATCTGTCCTTTTAAGGAACTAGCTGACAATCCCTTCTCCAATCCTTCTTGGAGAAAGGACAAAATCTTAGGAATCCTGATCTTACTCCATGAGTAACCTTTGGATTCGCACTAATAAAGATATTTACGCCATATCTTATGATAGATTTTCCTGGTGACAGGCTTTCGAGCCTGAATCAAGGTATCTATGACCGACTCAGAGAAACCCTGCTTTGATAAAATCAAGTGTTCAATCTCCAAGCAGTCAGCCGCAGAGAAATTAGATTTGGATACTTGAACGGACCTTGAATCAAAAGGTCCTGTCTCAGTGGTAGAGTCCATGGTGGAAGAGAAGACATGTCCACCAGGTCTGTATACCAAGTCCTGCGTGGCCATGCAGGTGCTATCAAAATCACCGAAGCTCTCTCCTGTTTGATTCTGGCAATCAAGCGAGGAAGGAGAGGAAATGGTGGAAACACATAAGCCAGGTTGAACGACCAGGGTACTGCTAGAGCATCTATCAGTACTGCCTGAGGATTCCTTGACCTGAACCCGTAACAAGGAAGTTTGGCGTTCTGATGAGACGCCATCAGATCCAATTCTGGTGTGCCCCATTGCTGAATCAATTGTGCAACACCTCCGGATGGAGTTAGAAAATCTGCTTCCCAGTTCTCCACTCCTGGGATATTGATTGCTGATAGATGGCAAGAGTGAGTCTCTGCCCATTGGATTATTTTGGAAACATCTATCATCGCTAGAGAACTCTTTGTTCCCCCTTGATGATTGATATATGCTACAGTCGTGCTTTTGTCTGACTGGAATCTTATGAATCTGGCCGATGCCAGCTGAGGCCACGGCTGAAGCACATTGAATATCGCTCTCAGTTCTAGAATATTTATCGGGAGGAGAGCCTCTTCCTGAGTTCACAATCCCTGTGCTTTCAGGGAATTCCAGACTGCACCCCAGCCCAATAGGATGGCGTGGGTCGTCACATTCCCTTGGACAGATGATCCTGTGACAACCACCAAAGAAGAGAGTCTCTGGTCTCTTGGTCCAGATTTATCTGAGGAGAAAAATCTGCATAATCCCCATTCCACTGTTTGAGCATGCAAAGTTGCAGTGGTCTGAGCCACCGAATCTATCTTCCCAGAAATGGAACTCTTGTGAGAGGGATAAGTGAACTCTTTTGCACGTTCATCTTCCACCCGTGAGATCCTAATTGGTAAGTTGATGTCTGGAGTAAGATATCGTCCAGATAAGGCACCACAGCTATGCCCCGCGGCCTTAGAACCACCAGAAGGGACCCTAGCACCTTTGTGAAAATTCTGGGAGCCGTGGCCAACCCGAAGGGAAAAGCCACAAACTGGTAATGTTTGTCCAGAAAGGCGAACCTGAGGAACTGGTGATGATCTTTGTGGATAGGAATGTGTAGATACGCATCCTTTAAGTCCACGGTGGTCATATATTGACCCTCCTGGATCATTGGCAAAATAGTCTGAATGGTCTCCATCTTGAAGGATGGGACTCTGAGGAATTTGTTTAGGATCTTGAGATCCAAAATTGGTCTTAAAGTTCCCTCTTTTTTGGGAACCACAAA
This sequence comes from Bombina bombina, assembly GCF_027579735.1. Classification (NCBI taxonomy): domain Eukaryota; kingdom Metazoa; phylum Chordata; class Amphibia; order Anura; family Bombinatoridae; genus Bombina; species Bombina bombina. The sequence continues at coordinate 33,569,369 of NC_069504.1, read as the reverse complement.
CAGATTGGAGTAGAACCCTTGCCCCTGTTCTGTATTCGGAACTGGGCAGATCACTCCCATGGAATATAGGTCTTCTATGCAGCGTAAGAACGCCTCTCTTTTTGTCTGGTTTACAGACAATTGAGAAAGATGGAATCTCCCCCTTGGGAGAGAATCTTTGAAATCTAGAAGATACCCCTGGGTTACTATTTCTAAAGCCCAGGAGTCCTGAACGTCTCTTGCCCAAGCCTGAGCGAAGAGAGAAACTCTGCCCCCTACTAGATCCGGTCCCAGATCGAGTGCTGCCCCTTCATGCTCTCTTGGTAGCAGCAGCGGGCTTCTTGGACTGTTTACCTTTGTTCCAAGTCTGGTTAGGTCTCCAGACTGACTTGGATTGAGCAAAATTCCCCTCTTGCTTCGCGGCAGAGGAAGAGGGACCACCTTTGAAGTTTTCGAAAGGAAAAATTATTTTGTTTGGTTCTCATCTTATTCATCATTTCCTGAGGAAGGGCATGGCCTTTCCCTCCAGTGATGTTTGAAATGATCTCTTTCAGTTCAGGCTTGAATAGAGTCTTACCCTTGAAAGGGATGGCTAAAAGCTTAGCTTTTGATGACACATCAGCAGACCAGGACTTAAGCCATAACGCTCTGAGCGCTAAAATGGCAAAACCTGAATTCTTCGCCGCTAATTTAGCCAATTGAAAAGCGGCATCTGTAATGAAAGAATTAGCTAGCTTGAGAGCCCTAATTCTATCTAGAATATCCTCTAATGGAGTCTCAACCAAAAGGATGCTGCAGTAGTTACAGGAACAATGCACGCTATAGGTTGGAGAAGAAAACCTTGATGAACAAATATTTTCTTCAGGAGACCCTCTATTTTTTTATCCATAGGATCTTTGAAAGCACAACTGTCCTCAATAGGTATAGTTGTACGCTTAGCCAGCGTAGAAATAGCTCCCTCCACCTTAGGGACCGTCTGCCACGAGTCCCGCAAGGCGTCTGATATGGGAAACATTTTCTTAAAAGTAGGAGGGGGAGCGAACAAAATACCTGGTCTATCCCACTCCTTAGTAACAATTTCCGAAATCCTCTAGGGACTGGAAAAACATCAGTGTAGACAGGAACCTCTAGGAATTTGTCAATTTTACACAATTTCTCTGGAACCTCAATAGGGTCAAAATCATCCAGAGTCGCTAAAACCTCCCTGAGCAATAAGCGGAGGTGTTCTAGTTTAAATTTAAAAGCCGTCATATCTGAATCAGTCTGAGGGAACATATTTCCTAAGTCAGAAATCTCTCCCTCAGCCAGCAAATCTCTCACATCAGAAAATTGTGAGGGTACAACAGATATAGCTAATAAAGCGTCAGAGGGCTCAGTGTTTGTTCTCACACCAGACCTATTGCGCTTCCCCTGCAACCCCGGCAGCTTAGATAAAACCTCAGTGAGGGTAGTATTCATAACTGCGGCCATATCCTGCAGGGTGAAAGAATTTGACGCACTAGAAGTACTTGGCGTCACTTGTGCGGGCGTTAACGGTTGTGACACTTGGGGGAGAATTAGATGGTATAACCTGATTCCCTTCTGACTGAGAATCATCCTGTGACATACTTTTAGTAGCTAAAATATGTTCTTTACAATTTATTTACCTTTCAGTGCATGAGGGACACATTCTAAGTGGAGGTTCCACAATGGCTTCTAAACATATTAAACATTGACTTTCCTCAATGTCAGATATGTTGAAAAGGCTAGTAATGACTACAAACAAGCATGAAAAATCTTTATTTAGTGAAAAAAATAACAATCTTAAAAAACGGTACTGTGCCTTTTAGAGAAAAAAAGCATACACATTTTGCAAAAACGCCTAAACATGCACCAAGTTTCTCAAAATTTTGTATGTAGGCACACAATAGGTAGTTAAGATTGCACCACAAACATTTTTAACAATTAACCCCTTAATGTCCAAACCGGATCGAAAATAGGCCCAAATCCGGAAAAAAAAACTCAGGACCTTGCCACAGTCCTGCTGTCGCCCTACCTGCCCTCAGGGATCAAAAGTGTGGGGTAAAAGCTTCGATTTGGCCCCACACATACACCAGGGCCCTCAGGAGTTAGCTTGCTGCTTGTTGTACAAAACTAAGTGCGCAACTGAGGCGCGAAAATAGGCCCCGCCCATCTCACTCGATGTTCCCTGAGCCTTAAAGAACCGCACCAGAGCGTTATAGCTAGCCATGTGGGTTCCAAGACCCTAAAAATAAGCCATGTGTGTCCTAATAAAGTTGCCCAACACGTTTATTGCCCACAAAAAACGTTAAACCACTCCCATCCAAAAAACGTTTGCACACAAACATTTTACATTCAGTGTCAACCATATATGTAATTGGCCCCATAATAATGCCCTTCCTTTTAGCTCTAGGATTACTGCTTACCCTTACCCTCCTGGGTATAATGTCAGTCTTTCTGACATATCACAGTCTCTCGAGAAAAAATATGACTGAACATACCTCATTGCTGTATAGCATGAAACCGTTACTCACAATGAAGTTTCCTGTACTCCTCAGCCTCTGTGGGAACAGCATTGGATCTTAGTTACAAATGCTAAGATCATCATCATCCAGACAGAAATCTTCATCCATCTCCTGCCTGAGAGTAAATAGTACACACCGGTACCATTTTAAAATAACAAACTCTTGCTTGAAGAAAATAAAAACTAACAGTTTATCACCTCTTTCACTTTACCCTTCATGCTTAGAGCCAGCAAAGAGAATGACTGGGGGGTGGAGTTAAGGGGGGAGCTATATAGACAGCTCTGCTGTGGGTGCTCTCTTTGCCACTTCCTGTAGGGAAGGATAATATCCCACAAGTAAGAATGAAACCGTGGACTCGGTACATCTTGCGAAAGAAACAAGGAAAAAGATTAAAGGTAAACATGTGCTCTACTGAAGTGATTTCCAAAAGGACTCTCTTAGGTTCAAATAGTGCCTCTGACATGACACCATGGGTGATCCCAAGGAGGTGTCACAGATCTTCAAACAGGATATGAGCCAAATCTTAAAACAAATAAAGAATAGAAGCTCCTGAGCCCAATATGTATCAAAAATAGCAAATATAGCTAAAACTTGAACTTACAGAGTTCCTGGATTATGAAAATAACCATTAAAAATAAATTAATACTCAATAGAGTAAATTAACGGGACCAACCTTTGACCATTATATATGGGAAAATAGGTCTTTCAAACCTAATATGCAATACATTAAATTCCATCATAGATGGCAGGATTAAAATGATAACGCACTGACAATTATAGTGTCAAAGTGTTATCAGTTTAGCAGCCATAATGCTACAAAAAACTATTTTGAGTTTACCTGTAAATTACAGAATAGACCCTGAAGCACCATGCTCAGACGGAGAGAAAAAAACTTATGTATATAAATAGTGCACGTGCTAGAACATTCTGGCAAAATCTCAAATACTGAGTGTAAAAAAAATGAAACATTATTGAAACTAGTTTGATACATTAAAAGTAAATTTATGCTTACCTGATAAATTAATTTCTTCTATTATAAGACAAGTCCACAGATTCATCCTTTACTTGTAGGATATTATCCTCCTGCTAACAGGAATTGGCAAAGAGCACCACAGCAGAGCTGTGTCTATAAAGCTCCTTCCTTAACACCCCCCCCCCCCTCCAGTCATTCGATCGAAGGTACAGGAAGAAAAAGGAGAAACTAAAAGGTGCAGAGGTGACTGAAGTTTCAAATCAAAAAAATATAATCTGTCTTAAATTGACAGGGTGGGCCGTGGACTCGTCGTATCATAGAAGAAATTAATTTATCAGGTAAGCATAAATTTACTTTTCTTCTATAAGATACGACGAGTCCACGGATTCATCCTTTACTTGTGGGATACAATGCCAAAGCTACAGGACACGGATGAACGGGAGGGACAAGATAGATGGCTAAACAGAAGGCACCACTGCTTTAAGAACTTTTCTCCCAAAAATTTGGAAAAGGTATGAAGCGAAGACCAAGTCGCAGCCTTACAAATCTGTTCAACAGAAGCATCATTTTTAAAAGCCCATGTGGAGGCCACCGCTCTAGTAGAGTGAGCTGTAATTAATTCAGGAGGCTGCTGTCCTGCAGTCTCGTATGCCTAACGGATGATGCTTTTCAGCCAAAAAGAAAGAGAGGTAGCCGTAGCTTTTTGACCTCTGCATTTTCCAGAATAGACAACAAACAAAGAAGATGTTTGACAGATATCTTTGGTCGCTTGCAAGTAAAACTTCAAAGCACGAACCACGTCCAAGTTGTGCAACAGACGCTCCTTCTTAGAGGAAGGATTAGGACACAGAGAAGGAACAACAATGTCCTGATTAATATTCTTATTAGTAACAACCTTAGGAAGGAATCCAGGTTTGGTATGCAAAACCACCTTATCAGCATGGAAAACAAGATAAGGCAAGTCGCATTGCAATGCAGATAGTTCAGAAACTCTTCAAGCTGAAGAGATAGCAACTAAAAAAAGAACTTTCCAAGATAGAAGCTTAATATCTATGGAATGCATAGGTTCAAACGGAACCCCTTGAAGAACTTTGAGAACTAAATTCAAACTCCATGGCGGAGCAACAGGTTTAAACACAGGCTTGATTCTAACTAAAGCCTGACAGAACGACTGAATGTCTGGAACATCTGGCAGACGCTTGTGCAGTAAAATTGATAAAGCAGATATCTGTCCCTTTAGGGAACTAGCTGATAGCCCCTTCTCCAATCCTTCTTGGAAAAAGGACAAAATCCTAGGAATCCTGATCTTACTCCATGAGTAGCCTTAGGATTCGCACCAATAAAGATATTTACGCCATATCTTATGATAAATTTTCCTAGTGACAGGCTTTCGAGCCTGAATCAAGGTATCTATGACCGACTCAGAGAATCCCCGCTTGGATAAAATCAAGCGTTCAATCTCCAGGCAGTCAGCGGCAGAGAAACTAGATTTGGATGCTGGAACGGACCTTGAATGAGAAGGTCCTGTCTCAGTGGCTGAGTCCATGGTGGTAGAGATGACATATCCACCAGGTCTGCATACCAAGTCCTGCGTGGCCACGCAGGTGCTATTAAAATCACTGAAGCTCTCTCCTGTTTGATTCTGGCAATCAGACAAGGAAGGAGAGGAAATGGTGGAAACACATAAGCCAGGTTGAACGACCAAGGTACTGCTAGAGCATCTATCAATACTGCTTGAGGATCCCTTGATCTGGACCCGTAACAAGGAAGTTTGGCATTCTGACGAGATGCCATCAGATCCAATTCTGGTGTGCCCCATTGATGAATCAATTGTGCAAACACCTCCAGATGGAGTTCCCACTCCCCCGGATGAAAAGTCTGAGGACTTAGAAAATCCGCTTCCCAGTTCTCCAGTCCTGGGATATAGATTGCTGATAGATGGCAAGAGTGAGTCTCTGCCCATCAAATTATTTTGGAAACCTCTATCATTGCTAGAGAACTCTTTGTTCCCCCCTGATGATTGATATATGCTACAGTTGTGATATTGTCCGACTGGAATCTTATGAATCTGGCCAAAGCCAGCTGAGGCCACGCCTGAAGCGCATTGAATATCGCTCTCAGTTCTAGAATATTTATCGGGAGGAGAGCCTCCTCCTGAGTCCACAAACCCTGTGCTTTCAGGGAATTCCAGACTGCACCCCAGCCCAATAGGCTGGCGTCCGTCGTCACTATGACCCATGCTGGCCTGCGGAAACACATTTCCTGGGACAGATGATCCTGTGACAACCACCAAAGAAGAGAGTCTCTGGTCTCTTGATCCAGATTTATCTGAGGAGATAAATTTGCATAATCCCGATTCCACTGATTGAGCATGCAGAGTTGCAGTGGTCTGAGATGCAAGCGAGCAAACGGAACTATGTCACTAACATTAGTCCGATTACCTCCATACACTGAGTCACGGACGGCTGAGGAATGGAATGAAGAGCTCGGCAGGTGGTTAAAATCTTTGATTTCCTGACCTCCGTCAGAAAAATTTTCATGTCTACCGAATCTATCAGAGTTCCCAAGAATGGAACTCTTGTGAGGGGGATAAGTGAACTCTTTTTTACGTTCACCTTTCACCCGGGAGATCTTAGAAAAGCCAACACGATGTCCGTGTGAGATTTGGCTGGTTGGTAAGTTGACACTTGAATTAAGATATCATCCAGAAAAGGCGCCACTGCTATGCCCAGAAGGGACCCTAGCATCTTTGTGGAAATTCTGGGAGCTGTGGCCAACCCGAAGGGAAGAGCCACAAACTGGTAATGCTTGTCCAGAAAGGCAAACCTGAGGAACTGGTGATGATCTTTGTGGATAGGGATGTGCAGATACGCATCCTTTAAATCAACGGTGGTCATATATTAACCTCCTGGATCATTGGTAAAATAGTCAGAATGGTCTCCATCTTGAAGGATGGGACTCTGAGGAATTTGTTTAGGATCTTGAGATCTAAAATTGGTCTGAAGGTTCCCTCTCTTTTGGGAACCACAAACAGATTGGAGTAAAACCCCTGCCCCTGTTCTGTTTTTGGAAATGGGCAGATTACTCCCATGGTATATAGGTCTTCTACACAGCGTAAGAACGCCTCTCTTTTTGTCTGGTTTACAGACAATTAAGAAAGATGGAATCTCCCCCTTGGAGGGGAATCTTTGAAGCCTAGAAGATACCCCTGGGTCACGATTTCTAAAGCCCAGGAGTCCTGAACGTCTCCTGCCCAAGCCTGAGCAAAGAGAGAAAGTCTGCCCCCTACTAGATCCAGTCCCGGGCCGGGGGCTGCCCCTTCATGCTGTCTTGGTGGCAGCAGCGGGCTTCTTGGCCTGTTTACCTTTGTTCCAAGTCTGGTTAGGTCTCCAGACTGACTTGGATTGAGCAAAATTCCCCTCCTGCTTTGCAGCAGGGGAGGAGGTAGAGGGACCACCTTTGAAGTTTCGAAAGGAACGAAAATTATTTTGTTTGGTCCTCATCTTATTTGTCTTATCCTGAGGAAGGGCATGGCCTTTTCCTCCAGTGATGTCTGAAATGATCTCTTTCAGTTCAGGCCCGAATAGGGTCTTACCCTTGAAAGGGATGTCTAAAAGCTTAGATTTTGATGACACGTCAGCAGACCAGGACGTTAACCATAACGCTCTACGCGCTAAAATGGCAAAACCTGAATTCTTTGCCGCTAGTTTAGCTAGTTGAAAAGCAGCATCTGTAATGAAAGAATTAGCTAGCTTGAGAGCCCTAATTCTATCCAGAATATCATCTAATGGGATCTCAACCTGAAGAGCCTCCACTAGAGCCTCGAACCAAAACGCAGCTGCAGTAGTTACAGGAACAATGCATGCTATAGGTTGCAGAAGAAAACCCTGATGAATAAATATTTTCTTTAGAAGACCCTCTATTTTTTTATCCATAGGATCTTTGAAAGCACAACTGTCCTCAATAGGTATAGTTGTACGCTTAGCTAGGGTAGAAATAGCTCCCTCAACCTTAGGGACCGTCTGCCACGAATCCCGAATGGTGTCTGATGTGGAAAACATTTTCTTAAAAGTAGGAGGGGGAGAAAAGGGAATACCTGGTCTATCCCACTCCTTTGTAACAATGTCCGAAATCCGCTTAGGGACCGGAAAAACATTAGTGTAAGTAGGAACCTCTAAATATCTATCCATTTTACACAATTTTTCTGGTGAAATTACAATAGGGTCACAATCATCCAGAGTCGCTAAAACCTCCCTGAGTAACAAGCGGAGATGTTCTAGCTTAAATTTAAAAGCCGTCATATCCGAGTCTGTCTGAGGGAACATCTTTCCTGAATCAGAAAACTCTCCCTCAGACAGCAATTCCCTCACCCCCAACTCAGAACATTGTGAGGGTACATCGGAGATGGCTAATAAAGCGTCAGAGGGCTCAGCATTTACTCTCACACCGGACCTACTGCGCTATATAAGATTGAGTTGTGGTATTACTTTTATGTTCTGATGAAGGGGTCTATGTGAACCCCGAAACGTCAAATAAATTTTGTTGACCTTCTTTAAAGAAAAGACCTGAGTGTGCACTTTTTTGTTGCTATATATATATATATATATATATATATATATATATATATATATATATATAGTAGCAAGGATGTGCACTCTCACTCCAAAAACAGCTGCCAGGGTGCTAGTAGAAATCAATATACTCAAAAAAAGGGGGAAATCTGAGGAAGGGGATATATTATCCTCGAAACGTCACCTATCACAAGTAAAATTGTTTATTGAAAATTCCAGTGAGTGGAAGTCCCCTTTTTTTTAATATATATATATTTATTGATTCAGATATTCAAGGAAAAGAGAAAGGTACAGCTTCTTCTCGGTCACCCTTCTTTTATAAAATATCTGCAGCTTATATATTCCGTATTGTATGGTATTGTAAGGTAGTTATCTGCTCCTTCCTGTGAGATAAACAAGTATTGTTGGCTAAATACAGTACTGTGATCTGACCGAAATATAGGGTAAATCAAAATAGAGGTAGGAAACAGCCACACACTTCCAGCACGGAGAAGGTTTACCAAGTCTGCTGCAACAAACATTGTCCAAACTTCCAGCAGATAAAATTAAAAGAAACATAATTTATGCTTACCTGATAAATTTATTTCTCTTGTAGTGTATCCAGTCCACGGATCATCCATTACTTGTGGGATATTCTCCTTCCCAACAGGAAGTTGCAAGAGGATCACCCACAGCAGAGCTGCTATATAGCTCCTCCCCTCACTGCCATATCCAGTCATTTGACCGAAACAAGCCGAGAAAGGAAAAACCATAGGGTGCAGTGGTGACTGTAGTTTAATTAAAATTTAGACCTGCCTGAAAAGGACAGGGCGGGCCGTGGACTGGATACACTACAAGAGAAATAAATTTATCAGGTAAGCATAAATTATGTTTTCTCTTGTTAAGTGTATCCAGTCCACGGATCATCCATTACTTGTGGGATACCAATACCAAACCTAAAGTACACGGATGATGGGAGGGACAAGGCAGGAACTTAAACGGAAGGAACCACTGCCTGTAGAACCTTTCTCCCAAAAACAGCCTCCGAAGAAGCAAAAGTATCAAATTTGGAAAATTTGGAAAAGGTATGAAGCGAAGACCAAGTCGCAGCCTTGCAAATCTGTTCAACAGAGGCCTCATTTTTAAAGGCCCAGGTGGAAGCCACAGCTCTAGTAGAATGAGTTGTAATCCTTTCAGGAGGCTGCTGTCCAGCAGTCTCATAGGCTAAACGGATTATACTCCGAAGCCAAAAAGAAAGAGAGGTTGCCGAGGTCTTTTGACCTCTCCTCTGTCCAGAGTAAACAACAAACAGGTTAGATGTTTGATGAAAATCTTTAGTAGCCTGTAAGTAAAACTTCAAGGCACGGACTACGTCTAGATTATGCAAAAGACATTCCTTCTTTGAAGAAGGATTAGGACATAATGATGGAACAACAATCTCTTGATTGATATTCTTGTTAGAAACCACCTTAGGTAAAAACCCAGGTTTTGTACGCAGAACTACTTTATCTGAATGAAAGATCAGATAAGGAGAATCACAATGTAAGGCAAATAACTCAGAGACTCGTCGAGCCGAGGAAATAGCCATCAGAATAAGAACTTTCCATGATAGAAGTTTGATATCAATAGAATGAAGAGGTTCAAACGGAACCCCTTGAAGAACTTTACGAACCAAGATTAAGCTCCATGGAGGAGCAACAGGTTTAAACACAGGCTTAATTCTAACTAAAGCCTGGCAAAATGCCTGAACGTTTGGAACTTCTGCCAGACGCTTGTGTAAAAGAATAGACAGAGCAGAAATCTGTCCCTTTAAAGAACTAGCTGATAATCCTTTGTCCAAACCCTCTTGGAGGAAGGACAATATTCTAGGAATCCTAACCCTACTCCATGAGTAATTCTTGGATTCACACCAATTAAGATATTTACGCCATATCTTGTGGTAAATTTTCCTGGTGACAGGCTTTCGTGCCTGTATTAAGGTATCAATTACTGACTCGGAGAAGCCACGCTTTGATAGGATCAAGCGTTCAATCTCCATGCAGTCAGTCTCAGAGAAAGTAGATTCGGATGATTGAAAGGAACTTGTATTAGAAGGTTTTGTCTCAGAGGCAGAGTCCATGGTGGAAAGGATGACATGTCCACTAGGTCTACATACCAGGTCCTGCGTGGCCACGCAGGCGCTATCAATATCACCAATGCTCTCTCCTGTTTGATTTTGGCAATGAGACGAGGGAGCAGAGGAAACGGTGGAAACACATAAGCCAGGTTGAAGAACCAAGGTGCTGCTAGAGCATCTATCAGTGCCGCTTCTGGGTCCCTGGACCTGGATCCGTAACAAGGAAGCTTGGCGTTCTGGCGAGACGCCATGAGATCCAATTCTGGTTTGCCCCAACGGAGAACCAATTGAGCAAACACCTCCGGATGGAGTTCCCACTCCCCCGGATGAAAAGTCTGACGACTTAGAAAATCCGCCTCCCAGTTCTCTACACCTGGGATATGGATCGCTGACAGGTGGCAAGAGTGAGTCTCTGCCCAGCGAATTATCTTGGAGACTTCTGACATCGCTAGGGAAGAGGCCAAGCTAGAAGAGCATTGAATATTGCTCTTAACTCCAGAATATTTATTGGGAGTAGTTTCTCCTCCTGAGTCCATGAACCCTGAGCCTTCAGGGAGTTCCAGACTGCACCCCAACCTAGAAGGCTGGCATCTGTTGTTACAATTGTCCAATCTGGTCTGCGAAAGGTCATACCCTTGGACAGATTGACCCGAGATAACCACCAGAGAAGAGAATCTCTGGTTTCTTGATCCAGATTTAGTAGAGGGGACAAATCTGTGTAATCCCCATTCCACTGACTGAGCATGCATAATTGCAGCGGTCTGAGATGCAGGCGCGCAAATGGCACTATGTCCATCGCCGCTACCATTAAGCCGATTACTTCCATGCACTGAGCTACCGTGGGGCGTGGAATGGAGTGAAGAACACAGCAAGCATTTAGAAGTTTTGATAACCTGGACTCCGTCAGGAAAATTTTCATTTCTACAGAATCTATTAGAGTCCCTAGGAAGGAAACCCTTGTGAGAGGAGATAGAGAACTCTTTTCTTCATTCACTTTCCACCCATGCGACCTCAGGAATGCCAGAACTATCTCTGTATGAGATTTGGCAATTTGAAAGCTTGACGCCTGTATCAGGATGTCGTCCAGGTAAGGAGCCACCGCTATGCCTCGCGGTCTTAGGACCGCCATAAGTGAGCCCAGAACCTTTGTAAAAATTATTGGGGCTGTAGCCAACCCGAATGGAAGAGCTACAAATTGGTAATGCCTGTCTAGAAAGGCAAACCTCAGGAACCGATGATGATTCTTGTGAATCGGAATGTGAAGGTAGGCATCCTTTAAGTCCACTGTGGTCATGTACTGACCCTCTTGGATCATGGGTAAAATGGTTTGAATAGTTTCCATCTTAAATGACGGAACTCTGAGGAATTTGTTTAGGATTTTTAGATCCAAATTTGGTCTGAAGGTTCCCTCTTTTTTGGGAACCACAAACAGATTTGAATAAAACCCCTGTCCTTGTTCCGTCCGCGGAACTGGATGGATCACTCCCATTACAAGGAGATCTTGTACGCAGCTTAGGAATGCCTCGTTCTTTATCTGGTTTGCAGATAATCTTAAGGAGAAAAAGAGGTAAGAGAACCTCAAAGAAAACAGGTGGTTTAAACTAGCACTCATTCCTATCTAACATGATTAAAAAATAACCTTTAATAAGTATGTTTAATACCGGCCTAAATACCTAGTGTACCAATTTAAAACTAAGTCTCAAATGTCCCCCTGTTTCCTGGCCGATAGCAGCTCCCTCGGCTTCAGGTGACAGGGACAAATGGACTCTAAATTAAAAACAACAATCACCAACGTGCAAATAAATGCACAAAATATTTAGCAGCAAACTAGTTTCGGCTGTGCTATCAGCCTTTCTCAATGCTATGGACAAACCGAGGCCCGGGTGCCACCCCTTTATATAGCACTAAGTTTTAACCTATCAGCCAATTAATGTTTCCTGTGAGGATACTCCTACTTATCATCCAATCCCTGTGTGTTTCGGTATTGTGACGTGCATAAACAAAAAGCCCAACAAATATTCACATGTTAGAAAAGTTGCAAATACAATCCAATATGTTATATGTATTTCGATTAGATTCTATTTTGCGTTTTCCGCTATATGTTATCGATCGTTGCACTTGGGATTCATGTTTAAGTGTTTGTCCACATAAGACTCTGTAATTGAGAACAAACCACACGCAAAAGAGCCACTTTCATTGGTCCACACGGGCATACCCCTATTTGACGTTATCCAATCAGACAACCGTTTCTCCGTGGGAAAGCAACACCACACCGGAACACCGCTGCGCAATAGAGCAAGCAAACTTTTTCTCTGTCATTAATCAAACATGTTGCCAAACATCAGGGGTATTGATACTAGTCCAATCCCTGTGTAAGCAACGCTAATGTCCGAGGCAGTACAGATCTATTCCAGTTTAACGCAGGATTAGGAATTGTCACTGATTCGATTTCCATTTGTGTCCTAAATATTATACACTCAGAATATTGTGTTTATTATACATATAGGAAGCAAATTACCTTCCAATACATGCGCCGCATGCGCTCGTATCATGTTCTGACATTATTTCCTAATTAAAAAAACAATAGTATACACAAAGGACACCCCAAGACGTATGTCAGTTTACTCAAAAAAGTGTTCCTTGAAATCCCTTACTGCACTGAGTGGTCCATATAAACATGACATGTTACACTATTTTTATGTGTTGTCTTTCTCTGATAATGATGGATGGATTACTACCATAGGGGGATAATCTATGTGGGTTCCAACTTAATTCTCTATACATAATGCTGATCTATATGCTCTTCAAATGCTTGTTATTAACTTAAGTATCACAGTTATGAGAGGTTTCTCAGATGTAAATGTAGGACTGTGTGTATATGTGAAACTTCTAATAATGAATATAGCAAAATACTTACGGCTAGATTTGGAGTTTGGCGGTAAAAGGGCTGTTAACGCTCCGCGGGTTTTTTTCTGGCCGCACCATAAATTTAACTCTGGTATCGAGAGTTAAAACAAATGCTGCGTTAGGCTCCAAAAAAGGAGCGTAGAGCATTTTTACCGCAAATACAACTCTCGATACCAGAGTTGCTTACGGACGCGGCCGGCCTCAAAAACGTGCTCGTGCACGATTCTCCCATAGGAAACAATGGGGCTGTTTGAGCTGAAAAAAAACCTAACACCTGCAAAAAAGCAGCGTTCAGCTCCTAACGCAGCCCCATTGTTTCCTATGGGGAAACACTTCCTACGTCTGCACCTAACACTCTAACATGTACCCCGAGTCTAAACACCCCTAACCTTACACTTATTCACCCCTAATCTGCCGCCCCCGCTATCGCTGACCCCTGCATTACACTTTTAACCCCTAATCTGCCGCTCCGTAAACCGCCGCCACCTACGTTATCCCTATGTACCCCTAATCTGCTGCCCTAACATCGCCGACCCCTATGTTATATTTATTAACCCCTAATCTGCCCCCCACAACGTCGCCGACACCTACCTACACTTATTAACCCCTAATCTGCCGAGCGGACCTGAGCGCTACTATAATAAAGTTATTAACCCCTAATCCGCCTCACTAACCCTATCATAAATAGTATTAACCCCTAATCTGCCCTCCCTAACATCGCCGACACCTAACTTCAATTATTAACCCCTAATCTTCCGATCGGAGCTCACCGCTATTCTAATAAATGGATTAACCCCTAAAGCTAAGTCTAACCCTAACACTAACACCCCCCTAAGTTAAATATAATTTTTATCTAACGAAATAAATTAACTCTTATTAAATAAATTATTCCTATTTAAAGATAAATACTTACCTGTAAAATAAATCCTAATATAGCTACAATATAAATTACATTTATATTATAGCTATTTTAGGATTAATATTTATTTTACAGGTAACTTTGTATTTATTTTAACCAGGTACAATAGCTATTAAATAGTTAAGAACTATTTAATAGTTACCTAGTTAAAATAATTACAAATTTACCTGTAAAATAAATCCTAACCTAAGTTATAATTAAACCTAACACTACCCTATCAATAAAATAATTAAATAAACTACCTACAATTACCTACAATTAACCTAACACTACACTATCAATAAATTAAATAAACACAATTGCTACAAATAAATACAATTAAATAAACTATCTAAAGTACAAAAAATAAAAAAGAACTAAGTTACAGAAAATAAAAAAATATTTACAAACATAAGAAAAATATTACAACAATTTTAAACTAATTACACCTACTCTAAGCCCCCTAATAAAATAACAAAGACCCCCAAAATAAAAAATTCCCTACCCTATTCTAAAATACAAAAATTACAAGCTCTTTTACCTTACCAGCCCTGAACAGGGCCCTTTGCGGGGCATGCCCCAAGAAGTTCAGCTCTTTTGCCTGTAAAAGAAAACATACAATACCCCCCCCCCAACATTACAACCCACCACCCACATACCCCTAATCTAACCCAAACCCCCCTTAAATAAACCTAACACTAAGCCCCTGATGATCTTCCTACCTTGTCTTCACCATGCCAGGTTCACCGATCCGTCCTGGCTCCAAGATCTTCATCCAACCCAAGCGGGGGTTGGCGATCCATAATCCGGTGCTCCAAAGTCTTCCTCCTATCCGGCAAGAAGAGGACATCCGGACCGGCAAACATCTTCTCTAAGCGGCATCTTCTATGTTCTTCCATCCGATGACGACCGGCTCCATCTTGAAGACCTCCAGCGCGGATCCATCCTCTTCTTCCGACGACTAGACGACGAATGACGGTTCCTTTAAGGGACGTCATCCAAGATGGCGTCCCTCGAATTCCGATTGGCTGATAGGATTCTATCAGCCAATCGGAATTAAGGTAGGAATTTTCTGATTGGCTGATGGAATCAGCCAATCAGAATCAAGTTCAATCCGATTGGCTGATCCAATCAGCCAATCAGATTGAGCTCGCATTGTATTGGCTGATCGGAACAGCCAATAGAATGCGAGCTCAATCTGATTGGCTGATTGGATCAGCCAATCGGATTGAACTTGATTCTGATTGGCTGATTCCATCAGCCAATCAGAAAATTCCTACCTTAATTCCGATTGGCTGATAGAATCCTATCAGCCAATCGGAATTCGAGGGACGCCATCTTGGATGACGTCCCTTAAAGGAACCGTCATTCGTCGTCTAGTCGTCGGAAGAAGAGGATGGATCCGCGCTGGAGGTCTTCAAGATGGAGCCGGTCGTCATCGGATGGAAGAACATAGAAGATGCCGCTTGGAGAAGATGTTTGCCGGTCCGGATGTCCTCTTCTTGCCGGATAGGAGGAAGACTTTGGAGCACCGGATTATGGATCGCCAACCCCCGCTTGGGTTGGATGAAGATCTTGGAGCCAGGACGGATCGGTGAACCTGGCATGGTGAAGACAAGGTAGGAAGATCATCAGGGGCTTAGTGTTAGGTTTATTTAAGGGGGGTTTGGGTTAGATTAGGGGTATGTGGGTGGTGGGTTGTAATGTTGGGGGGGGGGGTATTGTATGTTTTCTTTTACAGGCAAAAGAGCTGAACTTCTTGGGGCATGCCCCGCAAAGGGCCCTGTTCAGGGCTGGTAAGGTAAAAGAGCTTGTAATTTTTGTATTTTTAGAATAGGGTAGGGAATTTTTTATTTTGGGGGTCTTTGTTATTTTATTAGGGGGCTTAGAGTAGGTGTAATTAGTTTAAATTGTTGTAATATTTTTCATTATGTTTGTAAATATTTTTTTATTTTCTGTAACTTAGTTCTTTTTTATTTTTTGTACTTTAGATAGTTTATTTTAATTGTATTTATTTGTAGCAATTGTGTTTAATTAATTATTGATAGTGTAGTGTTAGGTTAATTGTAGGTAATTGATAGGTTGTTATTTAATTATTTCTATTGATAGGGTAGTGTTAGATTTAATTATATCTTAGGTTAGGATTTATTTTACAGGTAATTTGTAATTATTTTAACTAGGTAAACTATTAAATAGTTCTTAACTATTTAATTAGCTATTGTACCTGGTTAAAATAAATACAAAGTTACCTGTAAAATAATATTAATCCTAAAATAGCTATAATATAATTATAATTTATATTGTAGCTATATTAGGATTTATTTTACAGGTAAGTATTTAGCTTTAAATAGGAATCATTTATTTAATAAGAGTTAATTTATTTCGTTAGATAAAAATTATATTTAACTTAGGGGGGGTGTTAGTGTTAGGGTTAGACTTAGCTTTAGGGGTTAATACATTTATTAGAATAGCGGTGAGCTCCGGTCGGCAGATTAGGGGTTAATAATTGTAAGGTAGTGGTCGGCGATGTTAGGGAGGGCAGATTAGGGGTTAATCTATTTATGATAGGTTAGTGAGGCGGATTAGGGGTTAATAACTTTATTATAGTAGCGCTCAGGTTCGCTCGGCAGATTAGGGGTTAATAAGTGTAGGTAGGTGTCGGCGACGTTGTGGGGGGCAGATTTGGGGTTAATAAAATATAACATAGGGGTCGGCCGATGTTAGGGGCAGAAGATTGGGGTACATAGGGATAACGTAAGGGGTGGCGGCGATTTGTGGTCGGAAGATTAGGGGTTAATTATTTTAAGTAGCTTGCGGCGACGTTTGTGGGGGGCAAGTTAGGGGTTAATAATATATTTAATATAGGGGTCGGCGGGGGTTAGGGGCAGCAGATTAGGGGTACATAAGTATAACGTAGGTGGCCGGTCGCAGATTAGGGGTTAAAAAATTTTAATCGAGTGGCCGGCGATGTGGGGGGGACCTCGTTTAGGGGTACATAGGTAGTTTTATGGGTGTTAGTGTACTTTTGGGGTACAGTAGTTAAGAGCTTTATAAACCGGCGTTAGCCAGAAAGCTCTTAACCTCCTGCTTTTTTCAAGGCGGCTGGAATCTTGTCGTTAGAGCTCTAACGCTCACTGCAGAAACGACTCTAATTACCAGCGTTAGAAAGATCCCATTGAAAAGATAGGCTACGCAAATGGCGTAGGGGGATCTGCGGTATGGAAAAGTCGCGGCTGTAAAGTGAGCGTTAGACCCTTTAATCACTGACTCCCAAATACCAGCGGGCAGGCCAAAACCAGCCGTTAGGAGCCTCTAACGCTGGTTTTGACGGCTACCGCCGAACTCTAAATCTAGGCCATAGAGTGTACAGTTTATCTAACATCACATTGCCTGTACTAGCACCATACTGTCTTAGTGTGAAAACACATATTAGTATTATGAAATATTAGGCCTAATGTCATTCGTATATTATACATTTTTCGGTGATCATTACATAACATAGATTATGTAATTTGCATATAAAATTATTAGAATGTGCGGAGGCATAGGTTAATGGTTTAGGAAGTGCCTATGGGCGGCTATTATACACCTTCAAATTGTTAGTTGTTCCACAAAACTAGTATGATATTATATATTTAATGAATCTAATTTTCTAAGAATCTTACTACCTCTCTCTATGAATTCCCTATTTCTAATAACATCCAATTTGGACTTGTGGGTAGTATAGGATATTAGAGTGGAGGTTGTTAGTCCGAATTTAGTTAGGTAGAATTCAGTAAATTAAATACATAAATAGTGGTTTTTTGTGATAGAACAATACGGTGATCTTTATATTATAGGTGGATATAAACCCTTATTGTATTTGTGTCAGATGATGTAGTATTGTTTGGTCTAAGCAGGTCTGAACTATCTTTTGATAGTGCTTTTACGATAGGCCCTTGCTAGTGACTTTTTGGTATACCCTCGTTCCAAAAGTCTTTTTCTTAGTTCGCCTGCTGCTTGCTTGAAAGCATTGATGCTAGAACTGTTCCTTCTAAGTCGTAAATATTCGCCATATGGGAGGCTACGAATTGTAGAGGGGTGATGATGGCTACTGGCATGTAGTATGTTGTTGGTTGCAGTGGGTTTTCTGTAAGATTCTGTTTCTAGTTTGTTATTTTGTTTTACAATAGTCAAATCTAGAAATTCCACCTTTTCCATACTAGTGTTGTATGTCAGATATAGGCCAAAGGGGTTAGTGTTTAAACATTCTATGAATTTTTGTAAAGTCTCAATTGTGCCTTCCCAAATAATAAAGATGTCATCTATGTACCTAGACCAGTGGGAGATGTAGCGGGTATATTGGTTCATGTTCTCATTGAACACTATCATCTCTTCCCACCAGCCCAGGTACAAGTTGGCATAAGTGGGTGCACACGAGGTACCCATGGCGGTGCCACATATTTGTAAGAAGAATTTTTCATCAAAGACGAAATAATTGTGTTTAAGAACAAATTTTAACAATCTGATGATGAAATCTTTGGTATTCACTTCTATATCCTGATCTTTATTTAGGAAATGGGCAACAGATTTGATACCCCATTCAGGACTTATACTGGTATATAGAGATTCAACGTCGCAAGTTACCAGTATTGAGTGTTCGGGACTTCTGTATTTTGTAACTTATTGAGGATATGCATAGTATCCTTAGTATGTGATGGTAACATATCCACAAAACACCTCAGTCTTGCATCCACATATTTACTAGCTTGTTCAGTAAGGGAGCGGCATACCTGCGACTATGGGTCTCCCCGGTGGACAAGCAATATTTTTGTGGATTTTGGGTAACCAGGAACATCGTTGTCGATTTTGGGTTTAGTAACTGTGAGGAACTTATGTTCTTTTGCATCAATTATTTTCTCAGAGAAAGCCCCATCAATCAATTTTTTTGTAATTTTCTAGGAAATTATCAGTAGGATTACCCAGTAACCTTTTGTAGTTTTTTAGTATTAAGTCACCGAAACTCAATACTGGTAACTTGCGACGTTTGAATCGCTATATACCAGTATAAGTCCTGATTGGGGTATCAAATCTGTTGCCCATTTCCTAAATAAAGATCTGGATATAGAAGTGAATACCAAAGATTCATCATCAGATTGTTAAAATTTGTTCTTAAACACAATTATTTCGTCCTTTGATGAAAAAACAAAATTTATGCTTACCTGATAAATTCCTTTCTCCCTGTAGTGTAGTCAGTCCACGGGTCATCCATTACTTATGGGATTAATAACTCCTCCCTAAAAGGAAGTGCAAGAGGATCACCCAAGCAGAGCTGCCTATATAGCTCCTCCCCCATCTACGTCAATACCCAGTCATGTCGCCGAAACCCAAATGAGAAAGGAGAAACTATAGGGTGCAGTGGTGACTGGAGTTTAATTTAAATTTTTTAGACCTGCCATAAAAAACAGGGCGGGCCGTGGACCTGACTACACTACAGGAGAAAGGAATTTATCAGGTAAGCATAAATTTTGTTTTCTCCTGTAAGTGTAGTCAGTCCACGGGTCATCCATTACTTATGGGATTACCAATACCAAAGCTTAAAGTACACGGATGACGGGAGGGACAGGCAGGCATCTTTACACGGAAGGAACCACTGCCTGAAGAACCTTTCTCCAAAAACAGCCTGCCGAAGAAGCAAAAGTGTCAAATTTGTAAAATTTGGAAAAAGTGTGAAGTGAAGACCAAGTTGCAGCCTTGCAAATCTGTTCAACAGAGGCCCTCATTTTTTAAAGAGCCCAAGTGGAAGCCACAGCTCTCCGTAGAATGAGCTGTATCCTTTCAGGAGGCTGCTGTCCAGCAGTCTATAGGCTAAACGTATTATGCTACGAAGCAGAAAGAGAGAGAGGTAGCAGAAGCTTTTTGACCTCTCCTCTGTCCAGAATAAACGACAAACAGGAAGAAGTTTTTGCGAAATCTTTAGTTGCCTGTAAATAAAATTTCAGGGCACGGACTACCTCCAGATTGTGTAGAAGTCGTTCTTCTTTGAAGAAGGGTTAGGGCACAATGATGGAACAACAATCTCTTGATTGATATTCCTGTTAGTGGAACTACTTAGGTAAGAACCCAGGTTAAGTACGCAGAACTACCTTGTCTGAATGAAAAATCAGATAAGGAGAATCACAATGTAAGGCCGATAACTCAGAGACTCTTCGAGCCGAGGAAATAGCCCAATTAAAAAACAAGAACTTTCCAAGATAACAGCTTGATATCAATGGAATGAAGGGGTTCAAACGAAACACCCTTGTAAAACGTTAAGAACTAAGTTAAGCTCCATGGTGGTAGCAACAGTCTTAAACACAGGCTTAATCCTGGCCAAAGCCTGACAAAAAGCCTGAACGTCTGGAAACCTCTGACCAGACGTTTGTGTAAAAGGATGGACAGAGCTGAGATCTGTCCCTTTAAAGAACTAGCAGATAAACCCTTTTCTAAACCTTCTTGTAGAAAAAGAAATATCCTAGGAATCCTAACCTTACTCCATGAGTAACTCTTGGATTCGCACCATGTAAGTATTTTACGCCATATTTTATGGTAAATTTTCCTGGTAACAGGTTTCCTAGCCTGTATTAAGGTATCAATTACTGACTCCGAAATCCCACGCCTTTGATAAAATCAAGCGTTCAATCTCCAATGCAGTCAGCTCAGAGAAATTAGATTTTGAGTTTGAAAGGACCCTGAATTAGAAGGTCCTGTCTCAGAGGCAGAGACCAAGGTGGACAGGATGACATGTCCACTAGATCTGCATAACAGGTCCTGCGTGGCCACGCAGGCGCTATTTGAATCACCGATGCTCTCTCCTGTTTGATCCTGCAATCAATCGAGGAAGCATCGGGAAGGGTGGAAACACATAAGCCAATCTTGAAGGCCCAAGGTGCTGTCAGCAGCATCTATTCAGAACCGCTCCCGGGTCCCTGGACCTGGACCCGTAATAAGGAAGGTTGGCGTTCTGGCGAGACGCCATGAGATCCAGATCTGGTTTGCCCCAACGCCGAAGTATTTGGGCAAAGACCTCCGGATGAAGTTCCCACTCCCCCGGATGAAAAGTCTGGCGACTTAGAAAATCCGCCTCCCAGTTCTCCACGCCTGGGATGTGGATCGTTGATAGGTGGCAAGAGTGAGACTCTGCCCAGTGAATTATCTTTGAGACTTCCATCATCGCTAGGGAACTCCTTGTCCCTCCTTGATGGTTGATGTAAGCCACAGTCGTGATGTTGTCCGACTGAAACCTGATGAACCTCAGAGTTGCTAGCTGAGGCCAAGCTAGAAGGGCATTGAAAACTGCTCTTAATTCCAGAATGTTTATGGGAAGGAGACTCTCCTCCTGAGTCCATGATCCCTGAGTCTTCAGGGAATTCCAGACAGCGCCCCAACCTAGCAGGCTGGCGTCTGTTGTTACAATCGTCCAATCCGGTCTGCTGAAGGGCATCCCCTTGGACAGGTGTGGCCGAGAGAGCCACCATAGAAGAGAATTTCTGGTCTCTTGATCCAGATCCAGCATAGGGGACAAATCTGAGTAATCCCCAATCCACTGACTTAGCATGCACAATTGCAGTGGTCTGAGATGCAGGCGTGCAAAGGGAACTATGTCCATTGCCGCTACCATTAAGCCGATTACCTCCATGCATTGAGCCACTGACGGGTGTGGAATGGAATGAAGGACACGGCAAGCATTTAGGAGTTTGTTAACCTGTCCCTCTGTCAGGTAAATTTTCATTTCTACCGAATCTATAAGAGTCCCTAAGAAGGGAACTCTTGTGAGTGGCAATAGAGAACTCTTTTATCTTCGTTCACCTTCCACCATGTGACCTTAGAAATGCCAGTACTAACTCTGTATGAGACTTGGCAGCTTGGAAACTGACGCTTGTATCAGAATGTCGTCTAGGTACGGAGCTACCGATATTCCTCGCGGTCTTAGTACCGCCAGAAGAGACCAGAACCTTTGTGAAGATTCTTGGAGCAGTAGCTAACCCGAAGGGAAGAGCTACAAACTGGTAATGCTGTCTAGGAAGGCAAAAACTTAGGTACCCGGTAATGATCTTTGTGAATCGGTATGTGAAGGTAGGCATTCCTTTAAATCCACTGTGGTCATGTACTGACCCTTTTGGATCATGGGTAAGATTGTCCGAATAGTTTCCATTTTGAACGATGGAACTCTTAGAATTTGTTTAGGATCTTTAAATCCAAATTGGTCTGAAGGTTCCCTCTTTCTTGGGAACCACAAACAGATTTGAGTAAAACCCTTGTCCGTGTTCCGACCGCGGAACCGGGTGGATCACTCCCATTAGTAAAAGATCTTGTACACAGCGTAGAAACGCCTCTTTTCTTTATATCTGGTTTGTTGACAACCTTGAAAGATGAAATCTCCCTTTTGGAGGAGAAGCTTTGAAGTCCAGAAGATATCCCTGAGATATGATCTCTAACGCCCAGGGATCCTGGACATCTCTTGGCCCAAGCTGGGCGAAGAGAGAAAGTCTGCCCCCCCACTAGATCCGCTCGGATAGGGGGCCCCTCACTTCATGCTGGTCTTAGGGGCAGCAGCAGGTTTTCTGGCCTGCTTGCCCCTTGTTCCAGGTCTGGTTAGGTTCCAGCCCTGTCTGTAGCGAGCAACAGTTCCTTCCTGTTTTGGAGCGGAGGAAGTTGATGCTGCTCCTGCCTTGAAGTACGAAAGGCACGAAAATTAGACTGTCTAGCCCTTGGTTTGGCCTCTGCCTTGAGGCAGGGCATGGCCCTTACCTCCAGTAATGTCCAGCGATAATTTCTTTCAAACCGGGTCCGAATAATGTCTGCCCCTTGAAAGGTATGTTAAGCAATTTAGATTTAGAAGTCACATCAGCTGACCAGGATTTAAGCCACAGCGCTCTGCGCGCCTGAATGGCGAATCCGGAGTTAAATGTACTACGGCATCCGAAATAAATGAATTAGCTAGCTTAAGGACTCTAAGCTTGTCTGTAATCTCATCAACGTAGCTGAGCTAATGGTCTCTTCCAGAGACTCAAACCAGAATGCCGCCGCAGCCGTGACAGGCGCAATGCATGCAAGGGGTTGCCAATATAAAACCTTGTTGAACAACACATTTTCTTAAGGTAACCCTCTAACTTTTTAATCCATTGGATCTGAAAAAGCAACAGCTATCCTCCCCGGGATAGTGGTACGCTTAGCTAAAGTAGAAAACTGCTCCCCTCCACCTTAGGGACCCGTCTGCCATAAGTCCCGTGTGGTGGCGTCTAGTGGAAACATTCTTTCTAAATATATGGAGGGGGTGAGAAAGGCACACGGGTCTATCCCATCCTTGTTAACAATTTCTGTAAGCCTTTTAGGTATAGGAAAAAACTTCAGTACACGTTGGTTACCGCAATATATTTACTCAGCCTACATATTTTCTATGGGATTGCAACCGTGTTACAATCATTCTGAGCCGCTAATAACCTCCCCTAGTAACACACGGAGGTTCTCAAGCTTAAATTTAAAATTTGAAATGTCCTGAATCCAGTTTATTTGGATCAGATCCGTCACCCACAGAATGAAGCTCCTCCGTCTTCATGTTCCGCAAATTGTGACGGCAGTATCAGACATGGCCCTAGTATTATCAGCGCACTCTGTTCTCACCCAGAGTGGTCGCGTTTACCCCTAAGTTCTGGCAATTTAGATAAAACTTCAGTCATAACATTAGCCATGTCTTGCAAAGTAGATTTGTAATGGCCGCCCTGATGTACTTGGCGCCACAATATCACGCACCTCCTGAGCGGGAGATGCAGGTTCTGACACGTGAGGAGAGTTAGTCGGCATAACTTCCCCCTCGTTGTCTGGTGAAATTTTCTTGACATGTACAGATTGGCTTTTACTTAAAGTAGCATCAATGCAATTAGTACACAAATTTCTATTGGGCTCCACATTGGCCTTTGAACATATTGCACAAAGAGATTCCTCTGTGTCAGACATGTTTAAACAAACTAGCAATTAGACCTAGCAGGCTTGGAAAATACTTTTCAAATAAATTTACAAGCAATATAAAAAACGTTACTGTGCCTTTAAGAAGCACACAAAACCTGTCACAGTTGAGATAACAATGAACCGGAATAGTTATAGTAACCAAATTTTACACATTAAATGCATTAATTTAGCAAAGGATTGCACCCACTAGTAACTGGCGATGATTACCCCTTATTACCAAAAAACGGATAACAAATAAAAATATATACGTTTTTATCACAGTCAAGCCACACAGTCTCACAGGTCTGCTGTGAGTGGATTACCTCCCTCAAAACTAGTTTTGGGAGAACCCATGAGCTCTGTCTAGAGGACATCCTGGATCATGCAGGCGAGAACAAGAAGACTTGTGACTGAATTTCTACCTGCGCAGTAAAGCGCCAAAATAGGCCCCTCCCCCACTCCATAATACAACAGTGGGGGAAGCTCAGTAAAACTGATTTTATTCAAAACAAACGACAGCCATGTGGAAAAAATAATGCCCATAAAATTTTTTCACCAAGTACATCAGAGAGAAAACGATTAACATGCCAGTAAACGTTTTTAATTATAAATATATGAAATGTTATTAAAAAGCCTGTTGCTAGTCGCTTTCACTGCAGAAAGGCTATAAGTTATATGTATACAGTATTTTCTTAGTGAAGTGCCATTCCCCAGAAATACTTCAGTGCCAACATACATTACATATCAGCCTGATACCAGTGCGTACTACTGCATTTAAGGCTGTACTTACAATATATCGGTATTAGCAGTATTTTCTCAGTCAATTTCCATTCCTTAGAAAATATATACTGCAACATAACTCTTTGCAGGTGAACCCTGCCCGCTGTCCCCTGTTCTGAAGTTACCTCGCTCCTCAGAATGGCCGAGAACAGCAAATGGATCTTAGTTACGTCCGCTAAGATCATACACAACTCAGGTAGATTCTTCTTCTAATACTGCCTGAGAAAAAACAAACTTTTGATTGAAGAAATAAAAAACTAAGTTTAATAACCACAGTCCTCTCACACGTCCTATCTATTAGTTAGGTGCAAGAGAATGACTGGGTATGACGTAGAGGGGAGGAGCTATATAGCTGCTCTGCTTGGGTGATCCTCTTGCACTTCCTGTTAGGGAGGAGTTATAATCCCATAAGTAATGGATGGACCCGTGGACTGACTACACTTAACAGAGAATTTCTTCTTACAAATATGTGGCACCGCCATGGGTACCTCGTGTGCACCCACTTATGCCAACTTGTACCTGGGCTGGTGGGAAGAGATGATAGTGTTCAATGAGAACATGAACCAATATACCCGCTACATCTCCACTGGTCTAGGTACATAGATGACATCTTTATTATTTGGGAAGGCAACAATTGAGACTTTACAAAAAATTCATAGAATGTTTAAACACTAACCCTTTTGGCCTATATCTGACATACAACACTAGTATGGAAAAGGTGGAATTTCTAGATTTGACTATTGTAAAACAAAATAACAAACTAGAAACAGGAATCTTACAGAAAACCCACTGCAACCAACAACATACTACATGCCCAGTAGCCATCATCACCCCTCTACAATTCGTAGCCTCCCCATATGGCGAATATTTACGACTTAGAAGGAACAGTTCTAGCATCAATGCTTTCAAGCAAGCAGCAGGCGAACTAAGAAAAAGACTTTTGGAACGAGGGTATACCAAAAAGTCACTAGCAAGGGCCTATCGTAAAGCACTATCAAAAGATAGGTCAGACCTGCTTAGACCAAACAATACTAATCATCTGACACAAATACAATAAGGTTTATATCCACCTATAATAGCCAAAGTGATAAAGTATCTATATTATCAAAAAACACTGGCACATTCTAAAAAGTGACGATAAATTAATATGGTATTACCCTACTAATCCGTCTTTTACTTTCAGACGTGCGAATAATCTAAATGACCATCTCACTAATAGTCACTTTAATAGAAATCGACACAAGAAACCAATTCATCAGGTATCGGTACCTTGTGGACATTGTAATATCTGCCAGTACATGGTGAAAAAAGATACCATGGTAGATAGATTCTGTAAAACTTGGAGAATTAAAAGCCATATCAATTGTCAGAGCGAGAACGTTATTTATTGCCTATCATGCTCATGTGACAAGATTTGCACAGGAATGACTACCCGTAAGTTAAACATTAGAATGACAGAACATCTTAGTAACATTCGCAATGCACAGAAAGATTCAGAAAAAGGCAAAAAATAACGAGTGTGGCTAAAACATTTTCTACAATGTCACTCAGGCAAAAACTGCCTCGTTTTAAATGTTGGGGTCTGGAACAAATCAAACCTGGAATTAGAGGGCGGTAACTGTGAAAATACCCTACTCCAAAAGGAACAGGTTGGATTTTCAGACTGAATTCAATTATACCCAATGGAATGAACGAGGCCAATAACTATTGGGTATTTCTTTAAAAACCATGTTGAATGAATGTTGATAAAAATTCATGAGATAAGTATTTTCCATCAATCTATTTTATTACATTTTATTAGATCACCGTATTGTTCTATCACAAAAACCCCTATTTATGTATTATATTTACTGAATTATACCTAACTAAATTCGGACTAACAACCTCCACTCTAATATCCTATACTACCCACAAGTCCAAATTGGATGTTATTAGAAATAGGGAATTCATATAAGAGAGGTAGTAAGATTCTTAGGCCTAGATTTAGAGTTCGGCGGTAGCCGTCAAAACCAGCGTTAGAGGCTCCTAACGCTGGTTTTGGCCGCCCGCTGGTATTTGGAGTCAGTGATTAAAGGGTCTAACGCTCACTTTTCAGCCGCGACCTTTTCCATACCGCAAGATCCCCCTACGCCATTTGCGTAGCCTATCTTTTCAATGGGATCTTTCTAACGCCGGTATTTAGAGTCGTTTCTGCAGTGAGCGTTAGAGCTCTAACGACAAGATTCCAGCCGCCTGAAATAGCAGGAGTTAAGAGCTTTCTGGCTAACGCCGGTTTATTAAAGCTCTTAACTACTGTACCCTAAAGTACACTAACACCCATAAACTACCTATGTACCCCTAAACCGAGGTCCCCCCACTCGCCGCCACTCGATTAAAATTTTTAAACCCCTAATCTGCCGACCGCCACCTACGTTATACTTATGTACCCCTAATCTGCTGCCCTAACCCCGCCGACCCCTATATTATATTTATTAACCCCTAACTTGCCCCCACAACGTCGCCGCAAGCTACTTAAAATAATTAACCCCTAATCTTTCCGACCGCAAATCGCCGCCACCTACGTTATCCCTATGTACCCCTAATCTGCTGCCCCCTAACATCGCCGACCCCTATGTTATATTTATTAACCCCTAATCTGCCCCCCACAACGTCGCCGACACCTGCCCTACACTTATTAACCCCTAATCTGCCGAGCGGACCTGAGCGCTACTATAATAAATGTATTAACCCCTAAAGCTAAGTCTAACCCTAACCACTAACACCCCCTAACTTAAATATAATTTACATCTAACGAATAAATTAACTCTTATTAAATAACTTATTCTATTTAAAGCTAAATACTTACCTGTAAAATAAATCCTAATATAGCTACAATATAAATTACATTTATATTATAGCTATTTTAGGATTAATATTTATTTTACAGGCAACTTTGTAATTATTTTAACCAGGTACAATAGCTATTAAATAGTTAAGAACTATTTAATAGTTACCTAGTTAAAATAATTACAAATTTACCTGTTAAATAAATCCTAACCTAAGTTATAATTAAACCTAACACTCCCTATCAATAAAATAATTAAATAAACTACCTACAATTACCTACAATTAACCTAACACTACACTATCAATAAATTAATTAAACACAATTGCTACAAATAAATACAATTAAATAAACTATCTAAAGTACAAAAAATAAAAAAGAACTAAGTTACAGAAAATAAAAAAATATTTACAAACATAAGAAAAATATTACAACAATTTTAAACTAATTACACCTACTCTAAGCCCCCCTAATAAAATAACAAAGACCCCCAAAATAAAAAATTCCCTACCCTATTCTAAAATACAAAAATTACAAGCTCTTTTACCTTACCAGCCCTGAACAGGGCCCTTTGCGGGGCATGCCCCAAGAAGTTCAGCTCTTTTGCCTGTAAAAGAAAACATACAATACCCCCCCCCCCCCAACATTACAACCACCACCCACATACCCCTAATCTAACCCAAACCCCCTTAAATAAACCTAACACTAATCCCCTGAAGATCTTCCTACCTTGTCTTCACCATACCAGGTTCACCGATCCGTCCTGGCTCCAAGATCTTCATCCAACCCAAGCGGGGGTTGGCGATCCATAATCCGGTGCTGAAGAGGTCCAGAAGAGGCTCCAAAGTCTTCATCCTATCCGGCAAGAAGAGGACATCCGGACCGGCAAACATCTTCTCCAAGCCGCATCTTCTATCTTCTTCCATCCGGTGCGGAGCGGGTCCATCTTGAAGCAGGCGACGCGGATCCATCCTCTTCTTCCGATGTCTCCCGACGAATGACGGTTCCTTTAAGGGACGTCATCCAAGATGGCGTCCCCTCGCATTCCGATTGGCTGATAGGATTCTAACAGCCAATCGGAATTAAGGTAGGAATTTTCTGATTGGCTGATGGAATCAGCAATCAGAATCAAGTTCAATCCCGATTGGCTGATCCAATCAGCCAATCAGATTGAGCTCGCATTCTATTGGCTGTTTCCGATCAGCCAATAGAATGCGGAGCTCAATCTTATGGCTGATTGGATCGGCCAATCGGATTGAACTAGATTCTGATTGGCTGATTCCATCAGCCAATCAGAAAATTCCTACCTTAATTCCGATTGGCTGATAGAATCCTATCAGCCAATCGGAATTCGAGGGACGCCATCTTGGATGACGTCCCCTTAAAGGAACCGTCATTCGTCGGGAGACATCGGAAGAAGAGGATGGATCCGCGTCGCCTGCTTCAAGATGGACCCGCTCCGCACCGGATGGAAGAAGATAGAAGATGCGGCTTGGAGAAGATGTTTTGCCGGTCCGGATGTCCTCTTCTTGCCGGATAGGATGAAGACTTTGGAGCCTCTTCTGGACCTCCTTCAGCACGGATTATGGATCGCCAATCCCCGCTTGGGTTGGATGAAGATCTTGGAGCCAGGACGGATCGGTGAACCTGGTATGGTGAAGACAAGGTAGGAAGATCTTCAGGGGATAGTGTTAGGTTTATTTAAGGGGGGTTTGGGTTAGATTAGGGGTATGTGGGTGGTGGGTTGTAATGTTGGGGGGGGTATTGTATGTTTTCTTTTACAGGCAAAAGAGCTGAACTTCTTGGGGCATGCCCCGCAAAGGCCCTGTTCAGGGCTGGTAAGGTAAAAGAGCTTGTAATTTTTGTATTTTAGAATAGGGTAGGGAATTTTTTATTTTGGGGGTCTTTGTTAATTTTATTAGGGGGCTTAGAGTAGGTGTAATTAGTTTAAAATTGTTGTAATATTTTTCTTATGTTTGTAAATATTTTTTTATTTTCTGTAACTTAGTTCTTTTTTATTTTTTGTACTTTAGATAGTTTATTTAATTGTATTTATTTGTAGCAATTGTGTTTTAATTAATTTATTGATAGTGTAGTGTTAGGTTAATTGTAGGTAATTGTAGGTAGTTTATTAATTATTTTATTGATAGGGTAGTGTTAGGTTTAATTATAACTTAGGTTAGGATTTATTTTACAGGTAAATTTGTAATTATTTTAACTAGGTAACTATTAAATAGTCTTAACTATTAATAGCTATTGTACCTGGTTAAAATAATTACAAAGTTGCCTGTAAATAAATATTAATCCTAAAATAGCTATAATATAAATGTAATTTATATTGTAGCTATATTAGGATTTATTTTACAGGTAAGTATTTAGCTTTAAATAGGAATAAGTTATTTAATAAGAGTTAATTTATTTCGTTAGATGTAAATTATATTTAAGTTAGGGGGGTGTTAGTGTTAGGGTTAGACTTAGCTTTAGGGGTTAATACATTTATTAGAATAGCGGTGAGCTCCGGTCGGCAGATTAGGGGTTAATTATTGAAGGTAGGTGTCGGCGATGTTAGTGAGGCGGATTAGGGGTTAATAACTATATTATAGTAGCGCTCAGGTCCGCTCGGCAGATTAGGGGTTAATAAGTGTAGGTAGGTGTCGGCGACGTTGTGGGGGGCAGATTAGGGGTTAATAAATATAACATAGGGGTCGGCGATGTTAGGGCAGCAGATTAGGGGTACATAGGGATAACGTAGGTGGCGGCGGTTTACGGAGCGGCAGATTAGGGGTTAAAGTGTAATGCAGGGGTCAGCGATAGCGGGGGCGGCAGATTAGGAGTTAATAAGTGTAAGGTTAGGGGTGTTTAGACTCGGGGATACATGTTAGGGTGTTAGGTGCAGACGTAGGAAGTGTTTCCCCATAGGAAACAATGGGGCTGCGTTAGGAGCTGAACGCTGCTTTTTTGCAGGTGTTAGGTTTTTTTTCAGCTCAAACAGCCCCATTGTTTCCTATGGGAGAATCGTGCACGAGCACGTTTTTGAGGCCGGCCGCGTCCGTAAGCAACTCTGGTATCGAGAGTTGCATTTGCGGTAAAAATGCTCTACGCTCCTTTTTTGGAGCCTAACGCAGCATTTGTTTGAACTCTCGATACCAGAGTTAAATTTATGGTGCGGCCAGAAAAAAACCCGCGGAGCGTTAACAGGCCCTTTTACCGCCGAACTCTAAATCTAGGCCTTAGAAAATTAGTATTCATAAATATATAATATCATACTAGTTTTGTGAACAACTAACAAATTTGAAGGTGTATAATAGCCGCCCATTAGCACTTCCTAAACCATTAACCTATTCCTCCGCACTTCTAATAATTTTATATGCAAATTACATAATCTATGTTATGTAATGATCACCGGAAAAATGTATAATATACGAATGACATTAGCCTAATATTTCATAATACTAATATGTGTTTTCACACTAAGACAGTATGGTGCTAGTACAGGCAATGTGATGTTAGATAAACTGTACACTCTATGTATTTTGCTATATTCATTATTAGAAGTTTCACATATACACACAGTCCTACATTTACATCTGAGAAACCTCTCATAACTGTGATACTAAAGTTAATAACAAGCATTTGAAGAGCATATAGATCAGCATTATGTATAGAGAATTAAGTTGGAACCCACATAGATTATCCCCCTATGGTAGTAATCCATCCATCATTATCAGAGAAAGACAACACATAAAAATAGTGGAACATGTCATGTTTATATGGACCACTCAGTGCAGTAAGGGATTTCAAGGAACACTTTTTTGAGTAAACTGACATACGTCTTGGGGTGTCCTTTGTGTATACTATTGTTTTTTTAATTAGGAAATAATGTCAGAACATGATACGAGCGCATGCGGCGCATGTATTGGAAGGTAATTTGCTTCCTATATGTATAATAAACACAATATTCTGAGTGTATAATATTTAGGACACAAATGGAAATCGAATCAGAGACAATTCCCTAATCCTGCGTTAAACTGGAATAGATCTGTACTGCCTCGGACATTAGCGTTGCTTACACATGGATTGGACTAGTATCAATACCCCTGATGTTTGGCAACATGTTTGATTAATGACAGAGAAAAAGTTTGCTTGCTCTATTGCGCAGCGGTGTTCCGGGGTGGTGTTGCTTTCCCACGGAGAAACGGTTGTCTGATTGGATAACGTCAAATAGGGGTATGCCCGTGTGGACCAATGAAAGTGGCTCTTTTGCGTGTGGTTTGTTCTCAATTACAGAGTCTTATGTGGACAAACACTTAAACATGAATCCCAAGTGCAACGATCGATAACATATAGCGGAAAACGCAAAATAGAATCTAATCGAAATACATATAACATATTGGATTGTATTTGCAACTTTTCTAACATGTGAATATTTGTTGGGCTTTTTGTTTATGCACGTCACAATACCGAAACACACAGGGATTGGATGATAAGTAGGAGTATCCTCACAGGAAACATTAATTGGCTGATAGGTTAAAACTTAGTGCTATATAAAGGGGTGGCACCCGGGCCTCGGTTTGTCCATAGCATTGAGAAAGGCTGATAGCACAGCCGAAACTAGTTTGCTGCCTAAATATTTTGTGCATTTATTTGCACGTTGGTGATTGTTGTTTTTAATTAGAGTCCATTTGTCCCTGTCACCTGAAGCCGAGGGAGCTGCTATCGGCCAGGAAACAGGGGGACATTTGAGACTTAGTTTTAAATTGGTACACTAGGTATTTAGGCCGGTATTAAACATACTTATTAAAGGTTATTTTTTAATCATGTTAGATAGGAATGAGTGCTAGTTTAAACCACCTGCTTTCTTTGAGGTTCTCTTACCTCTTTTTCTCCTTACTGTTATATTTTAGGTGGGTAAGCACCGGAACAATTACTAGTTCCACATATTCCTATATACACTAAACTAGTGCCAGTACTCTAAACTTTTTCTTATTGCAGATAATCTTGAAAGGTGAAATCTCCCTTGTGGGAGGAGAAGCTTTGAAGTCCAGAAGATATCCTTGAAATATGATTTCCAACGCCCAGGGATCCTGAACATTTCTTGCCCACGCCTGGGCGAAGAGAGAGAGTCTGCCCCCTACTAGATACGTTGTCGGATAGGGGGCCGCTCCTTCATGCTGTCTTAGAGGCAGCAGCAGGCTTTTCTGGCCTGCTTGCCCTTGTTCCAGGACCTGGTTAGGTTTCCAGGCCTGCTTGGATTGAGCAAAAGTTCCCTCTTGTTTTGAAGCGGAGGAAGTTGATGCTGCACCTGCCTTGAAATTTCCGAAAGGCACGAAAATTAGACTGTTTGACCCTTGATTTGGCCCTGTCCTGTGGAAGGGTATGACCCTTAAATCCAGTAATGTCAGCAATAATTTCTTTCCAAACCAGGCCCGAATAGGGTCTGCCCCTTGAAAGGAATGTTGAGTAATTTAGACTTTGAAGTCACATCAGCTGACCAGGATTTGAGCCATAGCGCCCTACGCGCCTGGATGGCGAATCCGGAATTTCTTAGCCGTTAGTTTAGTCAAATGAACAATGGCATCAGAAACAAATGAGTTAGCTAGCTTAAGTGTTCTAAGCTTGTCAATAATTTCAGTCAATGGAGCTGTATGGATGGCCTCTTCCAGGGCCTCAAACCAGAACGCCGCCGCAGCAGTGACAGGCGCAATGCATGCAAGGGCTGTAAATAAAACCTTGTTGAATAAACATTTTCTTAAGGTAACCCTCTAATTTTTTATCCATTGGATCTGAAAAAGCACAACTGTCCTCAAACGGGGTAGTGGTACGCTTTGCTAAAATAGAAACTGCTCCCTCCACCTTAGGGACTGTCTGCCATAAGTCCCGTGTAGTGGTATCTATTGGAAACATTTTTCTAAATATAGGAGGTGGGGAAAGGGCACACCGGGTCTATCCCACTCCTTACTAATAATTTCTGTAAGCCTTTTAGGTATTGAAAAAAACATAATTTATGCTTACCTGATAAATATATTTCTCTTGTAGTGTATGCAGTCCACGGATCATCCATTACTTGTGGGATATTCTCCTTCCCAACAGGAAGTTGCAAGAGGATCACCCACAGCATAGTTGCTATATAGCTCCTCCCCTCACTGCCCATATCCAGTCATTCGACCGAAACAAGCCGAGAAAGGAGGAAACCATAGGGTGCAGTGGTGACTGAAGTTTAATTAAATTTAGACCTGCCTTAAAAAGGACAGGGCTGGCCCGTGGACTGGATACACTACAAGAGAAATAAATTTATCAGGTAAGCATAAATTATGTTTTCTCTTGTTAAGTGTATCCAGTCCACGGATCATCCATTACTTGTGGGATACCAATACCAAAGCTAAAGTACACGGATGATGGGAGGGACAAGGCAGGAACTTAAACGGAAGGAACCACTGCCTGTAGAACCTTTCTCCCAAAAACAGCCACCGAAGAAGCAAAAGTATAAAATTTGTAAAATTTGGAAAAAGTATAGAAGCGAAGACCAAGTCGCAGCCTTGCAAATCTGTTCAACAGAGGCCTCATTTTTAAAGGCCCAGGTGGAAGCCACAGCTCCTAGTGGAATGTGCTGTAATCCTTTCAGGAGGCTGCTGTCCAGCAGTCTCATAGGCCTAAACGGATTATACTCCGAAGCCAAAAAGAAAGAGAGGTTGCCGAGGCCTTTTGACCTCTCCTCTGTCCAGAGTAAACGACAAACAGGTTAGATGTTTGGCGAAAATCTTTAGTAGCCTGTAAGTAAAACTTCAAGGCACACGACTACGTCTAGATTATGCAAAAGACGTTCCTTCTTTGAAGAAGGATTAGGACATAATGATGGAAACAACAATCTCTTGATTGATATTCTTGTTAGAAACCACCTTAGGTAAAAACCCAGGTTTTGTACGCAGAACAACTTTATCTGAATGAAAAATCAGATAAGGAGAATCACAATGTAAGGCAGATAACTCAGAGACTCTTCGAGCCGAGGAAATAGCCATCCAAAAAAAGAACTTTCCATGATAGAAGTTTGATATCAATAGAATGAAGGGGTTCAAACGGAACCCCTTGAAAAAAACTTTAAGAACCAAGTTTAAGCTCCATGGAGGAGCAAACAGGTTTAACACAGGCTTAATTCTAACTAAAGCCTGACAAAATGCCTCTGAACGTCTGGAACTTCTGCCAGACGTTTGTGTAAATGAATAGACATAGCAGAAATCTGTCCCTTTAAAGAACTAGCTGATAATCCTTTGTCCAAACCCTCTTGGAGGAAGGACAATATCTTAGGAATCCTAACCCTACTCCATGAGTAATTCTTGGATTCACACCAATGAAGATATTTACGCCATATCTTGTGGTAAATTTTCCTGGTGACAGGCTTTCGTGCCTGTATTAAGGTATCAATTACTGACTCGGAGAAGCCACGCTTTGATAGGATCAAGCGTTCAATCTCCATGCAGTCAGTCTCAGAGAAAGTAGATTCGGATGATTGAAAGGACCCTTGTATTAGAAGGTCTTGTCTCAGAGGCAGAGTCCCATGGTGGAAAGGATGACATGTCCACTAGGTCTGCATACCAGGTCCTGCGTGGCCATGCAGGCGCTATCAATATCACTGATGCTCTCTCCTGTTTGATGTTGGCAATCAGACGAGGGGAGCAGAGGAAACGGTTGGAAACACATAAGCCAGGTTGAAGAACCAAGGCGCTGCTAGAGCATCTATAAGTGCCGCTTCTGGGTCCCTGGATCTGGATCCGTAACAAAGGAAGCTTGGCGTTCTGGCGAGACGCCATGAGATCAATTCTGGTTTGCCCCAACGGAGAACCAATTGAGCAAACACCTCCGGATGGAGTTCCCACTCCCCCGGATGAAAAGTCTGATGACTTAGAAAATCCGCCTCCCAGTTCTCTACACCTGGGATATGGATCGCTGACAGGTGGCAAGAGTGAGTCTCTGCCCATCGCGAATTATCTTGGAGGACTTCTGACATCGCTAGGGAACTCCTGGTTCCCCCTTGATGGTTGATGTAAGCCACAGTCGTGATGTTGTCCGACTGAAATCTGATTAACCTCAGTGTTGCTAACTGAGGCCAAGCTAGAAGAGCATTGAATATTGCTCTTAACTCCAGAATATTTATTGGGAGGAGTTTTTCCTCCTGAGTCCATGAACCCTGAGCCTTCAGGGAGTTCCAGACTGCACCCCAGCCTAGAAGGCTGGCATCTGTTGTTACAATTGTCCAATCTGGTCTGCGAAAGGTCATACCCCTTG
Source organism: Bombina bombina (assembly GCF_027579735.1). NCBI lineage: Eukaryota > Metazoa > Chordata > Amphibia > Anura > Bombinatoridae > Bombina > Bombina bombina. The sequence continues at coordinate 33,533,571 of NC_069504.1, read as the reverse complement.
GACAGATGGGACCCGAGATAACCACCAGAGAAGAGAATCTCTGGTTTCCTGATCCAGATTTAGTAGAGGGGACAAATCTGTGTAATCACCATTCCACTGACTGAGCATGCATAATTGCAGTGGTCTGAGATGCAGGCGCACAAATGGCACTATGTCCATCGCCGCTACCATTAAGCCGATTAATTCCATGCACTGAGCCACCGTGAGGCGCGGAATGGAGTGAAGAACACGGCAAGCATTTAGAAGTTTTGATAACCTGGACTCCGTCAGGTAAATATTCATTTCTATAGAATCTATTAGAGTCCTAGGAAGGAAACCCTTGTGAGAGGAGATAGAGAACTCTTTTCTTCGTTCACTTTCCACCCATGCGACCTCAGGAATGCCAGAACTATCTCTGTATGAGATTTGGCAATTTGAAAGCTTGACGCCTGTATCAGGATGTCGTCTAGGTAAGGAGCCACCGCTATGCCTAGCGGCCTTAGGACCGCCAGAAGTGAGACCAGAACCTTTGTAAAAATTCTTGGGGCTGTAGCCAACCCGAATGGAAAGAGCTACAAATTGGTAATGCCTGTCTAGAAAGGCAAAACCTCAGGAACCGATGATGATTCTTGTGAATCGGAATGTGAAGGTAGGCATCCTTTAAGTCCACTGTGGTCATGTACTGACCCTCTTGGATCATGGGTAAAATGGTTCGAATAGTTTCCATCTTGAATGACGGAACTCTGAGGAATTTGTTTAGGATCTTTAGATCCAAAATTGGTCTGAAGGTTCCCTCTTTTTTGGGAACCACAAACAGATTTGAATAAAACCCCTGTCCTTGGAACTGGATGGATCACTCCCATTACAAGGAGGTCTTGTACGCAGCTTAGGAATGCCTCTTTCTTTATCTGGTCTGCAGATAAACTTGAAAGGTGAAATCTCCCTTGTGGAGGAGAAGCTTTGAAGTCCAGAAGATATCCCTGAGATATGATCTCCAACGCCCAGGGATCCTGAACATCTCTTGCCCATGCCTGGGCGAAGAGAGAGAGTCTGCCCCCTACTAGATCCGTTGCCGGATAGAGGGCCGTTCCTTCATGCTGTCCTGGAGGCAGCAGCAGGCTTTCTGGCCTGCTTGCCCTTGTTCCAGGACTGGTTAGGTTTCCAGGCCTGCTTGGATTGAGCAAAAGTTCCCTCTTGTTTTGAAGCAGATGAAGTTGATGCTGCACCTGCCTTGAAATTTCGAAAGGCACGAAAATTAGATTGTTTGGCCCTTGATTTGGCCCTGTCCTGAGGAAGGGTATGACCCTTACCTCCAGTAATGTCAGCAATAATTTCTTTCAAACCAGGCCCGAATAAAGTCTGCCCCTTGAAAGGAATGTTGAGTAATTTAGACTTTGAAGTCACATCAGCTGACCAGGATTTGAGCCATAGCGCCTACGTGCCTGGATGGCGAATCCGGAATTCTTAGCCGTTAGTTTAGTCAAATGAACAATGGCATCAGAAACAAATGAGTTAGCTAGCTTAAGAGTTCTAAGCTTGTCAATAATTTCAGTCAATGGAGCTGTATGGATGGCTTCTTCCAGGGCCTCAAACCAGAACGCCGCCGCAGAAGTGACAGGAGCAATGCATGCAAGGGGCTGTAAAATAAAACCTTGTTGAATAAACATTTTCTTAAGGTAACCCTCTAATTTTTTATCCATTGGATCTGAAAAAGCACAACTATCCTCAACCGGGATAGTGGTACGCTTTGCTAAAGTAGAAACTGCTCCCTCCACCTTAGGGGACTGTCTGCCATAAGTCCCGTGTAGTGGCATCCTATTGGAAACATTTTTCTAAATATAGGAGGTGAAGAAAAGGGCACACCGGGTCTATCCCACACCTTACTAATAATTTCTGTAAGCCTTTTAGGTATTGGAAAAACATCAGTACTCACCGGCACTGCATAGTATTTATCCAGCCTACACAATTTCTCTGGTACTGCAATTGTGTCACAGTCATTCAGAGCAGCTAATACCTCCCCCAAGCAATACACGGAGGTTCTCAAGCTTAAATTTAAAATTAGAAATCTCTGAATCAGGTCTCCCTGATTCAGAGACGTCACCCACAGACTGAAGCTCTCCGTCCTCAGGTTCTGCATATTGTGACGCAGTATCAGACATGGCTCTTACAGCATCTACACGCTCTGTATCTCGTTTAACCCCAAAGCTATCGCGCTTGCCTCTCCAATTCAGGCAATCTGGATAATACCTTCTGACAGGGTATTATTCATGATTGCAGCCATGTCCTGCAAAGTAATCGCTATGGGCGTCCCTGATGTACTTGGCACCATATTAGCGTGCGTCCCTTTGAGCGGGAGGCGAAGGGTCCCACACGTGGGGAGAGTTAGTCGGCATAACTTCCCCCTCGACAGACCCCTCTGGTGACAATTCTTTTATAGATAAAGACTGATCTCTACTGTTTAAGGTGAAATCAATACATTTAGTACACATTCTCCTATGAGGCTCCACCATGGCTTTTAAACATAATGAACAAGTATCCTCTGTTTCAGACATGTTTGTACAGACTAGCAATGAGACTAGCAAGCTTGGAAAACACTTTAAAGCAAGTTAACAAGCAAAATAAAAAACGTTACTGTGCCTTTAAGAGAAACAAATTTTGACAAAATTTGAAATAACAGTGAAAAAAGGCAGTTACACTAACGAAATTTTTACAGTGTATGTAACAAGTCAGCAGAGCATTGCACCCACTTGCAAATGGATGATTAACCCCTTAATACCAAAAACGTAATAATAAATGACAAAAACGTTTTTAAACACAGTCACAACAACTGCCACAGTCTACTGTGGTTGTTACCCTCCTCAAACACGACTTTTGAAGCCTTTTGAGCCCTTGAGAGATGTCCTGTATCATGCAGAAGGAAGCTGAGTGTCTCAGTCTGTAATTCTAGCTGCGCAGAAAAGCGCTAAAATAGGTCCCTCCCACTCATATTACAACAGTGGAAAGCCTCAGGAAACTGTTTCTAGGCAAAAATCAAGCCAGCCATGTGGAAAAAAACTAGGCCCCAATAAGTTTTGTCACCAAACATATATAAAAATGATTAACATGCCAGCAAACGTTTTATATTACACTTTTATAAGAGTATGTATCTCTGTTAATAAGCCTGATACCAGTCGCTATCACTGCATTTAAGGCTTAACTTACATTAATCCGGTATCAGCAGCATTTTTCTAGCAAATTCCATCCCTAGAAATATGTTAACTGCACATACCTTATTGCAGGAGAACCTGCACGCCATTCCCCCTCTGAAGTTACCTCACTCCTCAGAATATGTGAGAACGGCAGTGGATCTTAGTTACTTCTGCTAAGATCATAGAAATCACAGGCACATTCTTCTTCTAATGCTGTCTGAGATGAAACAGTACGCTCCGGTACCATTTAAAAATAACAAACTTTTGATTGAAGTTAAAAAACTAACTATAATACACCACTCTCCTCTTACTACGTCCATCTTTGTTGAGAGTTGCAAGAGAATGACTGGATATGGCAGTGAAGGGAGGAGCTATATAGCAGCTCTGCTGTGGGTGATCCTCTTGCAACTTCCTGTTGGGAAGGAGAATATCCCACAAGTAATGGATGATCCGTGGACTGGATACACTTAACAAGAGAAACATCAGTACTCACCGGCACTGCATAGTATTTATCCAGCCTACACAATTTCTCTGGCACTGCAATTGTGTCACAGTCATTCAGAGCAGCTAATACCTCCCCAAGCAATACACGGAGGTTCTCAGGCTTAAATTTAACATTAGAAATCTCTGAATCAGGTCTCCCCGATTCAGAGACGTCACCCACAGACTGAAGCTCTCCGTCCTCAGGTTCTGCATATTGTGACGCAGTATCAGACATGGCTCTTACAGCATCTACGCGCTCTGTATCTCGTCTAACCCCAGAGCTATCGCGCTTGCCTCTCAATTCAGGCAATCTGGCTAATACCTCTGACAGGGTATTATTCATGACTGCAGCCATGTCCTGCAAAGTAATCGCTATGGGCGTCCCTGATGTACTTGGCGCCATATTAGCGTGCGTCCCTTGAGTGGGAGGCGAAGGGTCCGACACGTGGGGAGAGTTAGTCGGCATAACTTCCCCCTCGACAGACCCCTCTGGTGACAATTCTTTTATAGATAAAGACTGATCTTTACTGTTTAAGGTGAAATCAATACATTTATTACACATTCTCCTATGGGGCTCCACCATGGCTTTTAAACATAATGAACAAGTATCCTCTGATTCAGACATGTTTGTACAGACTAGCAATGAGACTAGCAAGCTTGGAAAACACTTTAAACAAAGTTAACAAGCAATATAAAAAACGTTACTGTGCCTTTAAGAGAAACAAAAGTTGACAAAATTTGAAATAACAGTGAAAAAAGGCAGTTACACTAACGACATTTTTACAGTGTATGTAACAAGTTAGCAGAGCATTGCACCCACTTGCAAATGGATGATTAACCCCTTAATACCAAAAACGGAATAATAAATGACAAAAACATTTTTAAACACAGTCACAAAAACTGCCACAGGTCTACTGTGGTTGTTACCCTCCTCAAACACGACTTTTGAAGCCTTTTGAGCCCTTCAGAGGTGTCCTGTATCATGCAGAAGAAAGCTGAGTGTCTCTGTCTGTAATTCTAGCTGCGCAGAAAAGCGCTAAAATAGGCCCCTCCCACTCATATTACAACAGTGGAAAGCCTCAGGAAACTGTTTCTCGGCAAAAATCAAGCCAGCCATGTGGAAAAAAACTAGGCCCCAATAAGTTTTGTCACCAAACATATATAAAAACGATTAACATGCCAGCAAACGTTTTATATTACATTTTTATAAGAGTATGTATCTCTGTTAATAAGCCTGATACCAGTCGCAATCACTGCATTTAAGGCTTAACTTACATTAATCCGGTATCAGCAGCATTTTTCTAGCAAATTCCATCCCTAGAAATATGTTAACTGCACAAACCTTATTGCAGGAAAACCTGCACGCCATTTCCCCTCTGAAGTTACCTCACTCCTCAGAATATGTTAGAACGGCAGTGGATCTTAGTTACTTCTGCTATGATCATAGAAATCACAGGCAGATTCTTCTTCTAATGCTGCCTGGGATAAAACAGTACACTCCGGTACCATTTAAAAATAACAAACTTTTGATTGAAGTTAAAAAACTAACTATAATACACCACTCTCCTCTTACTACGTCCATCTTTGTTGAGAGTTGCAAGAGAATGACTGGATATGGCAGTGAGGGGAGGAGCTATATAGCAGCTCTGCTGTGGGTGATCCTCTTGCAACTTCCTGTTGGGAAGGAGAATATCCCACAAGTAATGGATGATCCGTGGACTGGATACACTTAACAAGAGAAATAAAGGTCTTTTTAATTTTAATTTTTTGGACAATTTTTAATCTAGTTATAGAGCAGTTATTTTACCTATATCTACCTCTTCTGTCATCTACATATAGGTTATTATCAGGACAATATATTATTTAATTATTACATTTTCTCTGTGCTCTTGGTATCTGTTGTTTAAGAGTAAACCTAATGGACAATAGTATATGTGTTTTGTGCACATATTTTATAGTATAATAAAGGCACAGGGGTGGGATATTGCAGTAGGAGTAGAGTTTTTGGGAAGACCAACAAAAAAACAACAGCTGCCACTGATATATACTCACCTGAAACTAGCAGTAGATTAAAAAATACAAATCCAAGGGATCTCTTCTTTTTGCCAAACAGATCCATTGTAGTTATCATAAAGCATATCCTAGAAATATGAGATAATACATAGTTTAATCACTATTTGCAATATATGTAATCTCTACAAAAGTGCATTTACATTAGGCATACATAATGTCAGCAAATGTCAGAAAAAGCATTTAATAAAAACTTTATATGTCATTTTTGTGATTTATTATATATCTTAAACTGTGTTCAGACAGATTGCAAAACCCAATTTAGGGACAGATTACAAGTGGAGCGGTATTTTGCGTTTCTGCTATAGCGATAACTCCTCTAGAATTAAGACATAGCTTACACTATCACGTGCGCGTTCCCCCATAGAAGTCAATGGAGAAAAAAAGGTGGATCACCCCACTCTCACGCGAACACCATCACATGTTCTCATTATCGCTAACCCGACATGAAACTATGACTATTTCATATTCCAATGTTCTCTATGTAACAGAATATGTTTTATTAATTTATAATTAAATATTTCTACACACATATATATAAATATATATATATATATATATATATATATATACACTTATATATAGGTACAGATATATATAGGAACCGGAGCCCCGCTGTAAAGTGAAAACCACCTTAAAGTGAAACAAGGCAGTTTTAGCTTTCTTTTCAATTGCCAGTGTGTTTAAAAACTTGAAAACATGTTTGAACTAACTTATATTAGGGGTGCAATAGGGCTAAGTTTAGTTTAACACTAGCAAAGCACAGTATTCAATTAGTATTCAATAAATACTGTACCTGTACAATAGTGACAATTACTGTAGTAAAATTTGCCAAACTATAGCACTGAGACACAGGCCTAGATTTAGAGTTGGGCGGTAGCCGTCAAAACCAGCGTTAGAGGCTCCTAACGCTGGTTTTTACCACTCTCTGGTATTTGAAGTCAGTCATTAACCCCTTAACGACCAAGGACGTACGCCACACGTCCTCAAAAAAAATACAGTTAATGACCGAGGACGTGTGGCGTACGTCCTTGGTCTGGAAAGCAGCTGGAAGCGATCCTGCTCACTTCCAGTTGCTTTCCGGTTATTGCAGTGATGCCTCGATATTGAGGCATCCTGCAATAACCTTTTTTAGCAATCCGGTGCAGAGAGAGCCACTCTGTGGCCCTCTCTGCACTGGACATCACCGGCTAAATTCATTGGTGGGTGGGAGCCGGTTCGGGAGGCGGATGTCGGCCATCGATGGCCCTGATGATGTGTAGGGGGGCGGGATCGTGGGCGGGGGTCATCGGGGGCGTACACAGGCGGGGGCGGGCGCGTGCACGGGGAGGGAGCGGGTGGGAACCGCTGCACTACAGAAAAAAAGATGTATTAAAAGTTTTAAAATAGTATTTCTGTATATAAAATACATTAGTCAGGGGGTGGGGGATTGGTCTGTGGGGGGGGGGGGGAAGCTACATTACAGAAAAAGTACATAAAAATTAAAAAAAAACCATTTCTCTTGCAAACTGGGTACTGGCAGACAGCTGCCAGTACCCAAGATGGCCCCCAATAAGGCAGAGGGGGGATTAGAGAGCTGTTTTGGGGGGGATCAGGGAGGTTGGGGGCTAAGGGGGATCCTACAAAGTAGCATATGTAAATATGCTAAAAATGTATTTTATTTTTTTTTTAAAAAAACTTTTATTTTAGCGTGGAGCGGTATTTTGCGTTTCTGCTATAGCGATAACTCCTCTAGAATTAAGACATAGCTTACACTATCACGTGCGCGTTCCCCCATAGAAGTCAATGGAGAAAAAAAAGGTGGATCACCCCACTCTCACGCGAACACCATCACATGTTCTCATTATCGCTAACCCGACATGAAACTATGACTATTTCATATTCCAATGTTCTCTATGTAACAGAATATGTTTTATTAATTTATAATTAAATATTTCTACACACATATATATAAATATATATATATATAACAGAATTTATGTTTACCTGATAAATTACTTTCTCCAACGGTGTGTCCGGTCCACGGCGTCATCCTTACTTGTGGGATATTCTCTTCCCCAACAGGAAATGGCAAAGAGCCCAGCAAAGCTGGTCACATGATCCCTCCTAGGCTCCGCCTTCCCCAGTCATTCGACCGACGTAAAGGAGGAATATTTGCATAGGAGAAATCATATGATACCGTGGTGACTGTAGTTAAAGAAAATAAATCATCAGACCTGATTAAAAAACCGGGGGGGGCCGTGGACCGGACACACCGTTGGAGAAAGTAATTTATCAGGTAAACATAAATTCTTTTTTCTCCAACTTAGGTGTGTCCGGTCCACGGCGTCATCCTTACTTGTGGGAACCAATACAAAACTTTAGGACACGGATGATGGGAGGGAGCAAATCAGGTCACCTAGATGGAAGGCACCACGGTTTGCAAAACCTTTCTCCCAAAAATAGCCTCAGAAGAAGCAAAAGTATCAAATTTGTAAAATTTGGTAAAAGTGTGCAGTGAAGACCAAGTCGCTGCCATACATATCTGATCAACAGAAGCCTCGTTCTTAAAGGCCCATGTGGAAGCCACGGCCCTAGTGGAATGAGCTGTGATTCTTTCAGGAGGCTGCCGTCCGGCAGTCTCATAAGCCAATCTGATGATGCTTTTAAGCCAAAAAGATAGAGAGGTAGAAGTTGCTTTTTGACCTCTCCTTTTACCAGAATAAACAACAAACAAGGAAGATGTTTGTCTGAAATCCTTTGTAGCATCTAAATAGAATTTTAGAGCACGGACAACGTCCAAATTGTGTAACAAACGTTCCTTCTATGAAACTGGATTCGGACACAAAGAAGGTACAACTATCTCCTGGTTAATATTTTTGTTGGAAACAACCTTCGGAAGAAAACCAGGCTCAGTACGTAAAAACCACCTTATCTGCATGGACCAGATAGGGCGGAGAACACTGCAGAGCAGATAACTCAGAAACTCTTCTAGCGGAAGAAATTGCAACCTAAAACAAAACTTTCCAAGATAATAACTTAATATCTACGGAATGTAAGGGTTCAAACGGAACCCCTTGAAGAACTGAAAGAACTAGATTAAGACTCCAGGGAAGAGTCAAAGGTCTGTAAACAGGCTTGATTCTAACCAGAGCCTGAACAAACGCTTAAACGTCTGGCACAGCTGCCAGCCTTTTGTGAAGTAAAACAGATAAAGCAGAGATCTGTCCCTTCAGAGAACTCGCAGAAAATCCTTTCTCCAAACCTTCTTGTAGAAAGGAAAGAATCTTAGGAATTTTTATCTTGTTCCATGGGAATCCTTTAGATTCACACCAACAGATATATTTTTTCCATATATTATGGTAAATTTTTCTAGTTACAGGCTTTCTAGCCTGAATAAGAGTATCTATTACAGAATCTGAAAACCCACGCTTTGATAAAATCAAGCGTTCAAACTCCAAGCAGTCAGTTGGAGGAAAACCAGATTCGGATGTTCGAATGGACCCTGAATAGAAGGTCCTGTCTCAAAGGTAGCTTCCATGGTGGAGCCGATGACACATTCACCAGGTCTGCATACCAAGTCCTGCGTGGCCACACAGGAACTATCAAGGTCACCGAAGTCCTCTCCAGATTGATCCTGGCTACCAGCCTGGGAATGAGAGGAAACGGTGGGAATACATAAGCTAGGTTGAAGTTCAAAGGTGCTACTATTGTATCCAATAGAGTCGCCTTGGGATCCCTGGATTTGGACCCGTAACAAGGGACCATGAAGTTCTGACGAGAGGCCATCAGAACCATGTCTGGAATGCCCCATAATTGAGTTATTTGGGCAAAGATTTCCAGATGGAGTTCCCACTCCCCCGGATGCTCCTCCATCGCCAGGGAACTCCTTGTTACCCCCTGATGGTTGATATATGTAACAGTCGTCATGATGTCTGATTGAAACCTTATGAATTTGGCCTTTGCTAGTCGAGGCCAAGCCTTGAGAGCATCGAATATCGCTCTCAGTTCCATTATGTTTATCGGGAGAAGAGAGTCTTCCCGAAACCATAGACCCTGAGTTTTCAGGGGTTCCCAGACCGCGCCCCAGCCCACCAGACTGGCGTCGGTCGTGACAATGACCTATTCTGGTCTGCGGAAGCTCATTCCCTGTGACAGGTTGTCCAGGGTCAGCCACCAACGGAGTGAATCTCTGGTTATTTGATCTACTTGTATCGTCAGAGACAAGTCTGTATAATCCCCATTCCACTGTCTGAGCATGCCCAGGTGCAATGGTCTTAGATGAATTCGTGCAAAAGGAACTATGTCCATTGCCGCAACCATCAAACCTATTACTTCCATGGACTGCGCTATGGAAGGAAGAAGAACAGAATGAAGTACCTGACAAGAGCTTAGAAGTTTTGATTTTCTGGCCTCTGTCAGAAAAACCTTCATTTCTAAGGAAACTATTATTGTTCCCAAGAAGGGAACTCTTGTTGACGGGGACAGAGAACTTTTTTCTATGTTCACTTTCCACCTGTGAGATCTGAGAAAGGCTAGGACAATGTCCGTATGAGCCCTTGCTTTTGACAGAGGCGACACTTGAATCAGGATGTCGTCCAAGTAAGGTACTACTGCAATGCCCCTTGGTCTTAGCACCGCTAGAAGGGACCCTAGTACCCTTGTGAAAATCCTTGGAGCAGTGGCTAATCCGAATGGAAGTGCCACAGGTAATGCTTGTCCAGAAAGGCGAACCTTAGGAACCGAAAATGTTCCTTGTGGATAGGAATACGTAGGTACGCATCCTTTAAGTCCACCGTGGTCATGAATTGACCTTCCTGGATGGTAGGAAGGATCGTTCGAATGGTTTCCATTTTGAATGATGAAACCCTTAGAAACTTGTTTAGAATCTTGCGATCTAAAATAGGTCTGAATGTTCCCTCTTTTTTGGGAATAATGAACAGGTTGGAGTAAAAAACCCATCCCTTGTTCTCCTAATGGAACAGGATGAATCACTCCCATGCTTAACAGGTCTTCTACACAGTGTAAGAATGCCTGTTCGAAGATAATTGAGACCCGTGGAACCTTCCCCTTGGGGGTAGTTCCCTGAATTCCAGGAGATAACCTTGAGAAACTATTTCTAGCGCCCAAGGATCCTGAACATCTCTTGCCCCAGCCTGAGCAAAGAGAGAAAGTCTGCCCCCCACCAGATCCTTCCCAGATCGGGGGCCAACACTTCATGCTGTTTTGGTAGCAGTGGCAGGTGACTTGGCCTGCTCACCCTTGTTCCAGCCTTGCATCGGCCTCCAGGCTGGCTTGGTTTGAGAAGTATTACCCTCTTGCTTAGAGGGTGTAGAATTTGAGGCTGGTCCGTTTCTGCGAAAGGGACGAAAATTTGGCTTCTTTTTAGCCTTAAAAGACCTATCCAGAGGAAGGGCGTGGCCCTTTCCCCCAGTGATGTCTGAAATAATCTCTTTCAAGTCAGGGCCAAACAGTGTTTTACCCTTGAAAGGGATGTTAAGCAAAAGCACTCTGCGCGCCACGATAGCAAACCCTGAATTATTCGCCGCTAATCTAGCTAATTGCAAAGCGGCATCTAAAATAAAAAAGAGTTAGCCAATTTAAGAGCTTGAACTCTGTCCAAAACCTCCTCGTACAAGGATTCTTTATTGAGCGACGTTTCTAGTTCTTTGAACCAGAAACACGCAGCTGTAGTGACAGGAACAATGCATGAAATTGGTTGTAGAAGGTAACCTTGCTGAACAAACATCTTTTTAAGCAAACCCTCTAACCTTTAATCCATAGGATCTTGAAAGCACAACTATCTTCTATAGGAATAGAAGTGCATTTGTTTAGAGTAGAAACCGCCCCCTCGACCTTGGGGACTGTATGCTATAAGTCCTTTCTGGGGTCGACTATAGGAACTAATTTCTTAAATATAGGGGGAGGACAAAAGGTATGCCGGGCCTTTCCCACTCCTTATTTACTATGTCCGCCACCCGCTTGGGTATAGGAAAAACATCGGGGGGCACCGGAACCTCTAGGAACTTGTCCATCTTACCTAATTTCTCTGGAATGACCAAATTGTCACAATCATCCAGAGTAGATAATACCTCCTTAAGTAGTGCGTGGAGATGTTGAAATTTAAATTTAAAAGTTACAATATCAGGTTCTGCTTGTTGAGAAATTTTCCCTGAATCTGAAATTTCTCCCCTTAGACAAAACCTCCCTCCTGGCCCCTTCAGATAGGTGTGAGGGTATGTCAGAACAGATATCATCAGCGTCCTCTTGCTCTTCAGTGTTTAAAACAGAGCAATCACGCTTTCTCTGATAAGTAGGCATGTTGGAAAAAATGCATGCAATAGAATTATCCATTACAGCCATTAATTGTTGTATGGTAATAAGTATTGGCGCACTAGATGTACTAGGGGCCTCTTGTGTGGGCAAAACTGGTGTAGACACAGAAGGGGATGATGCAGTACCATGCTTACTCCCCTCATTAGAGGAATCATCTTGGGCAATATCATATCTATGGCATTATTATCCCTACTTTTTATATATCACATATATTTAAATGGGGAGACACATTGGCTTTCATACATATAGAACATCGTTATCTGATGGTTCAGACATGTTAAACAGGCTTAAACTTGTCAACAAAGCACAAAAAACGTTTTACAATAAAACCGTTACTGTCCCTTTAAATTTCAAACTGAACACACTTTATTACTGAATATGTGAAAAAGTATGAAGGAAATGTTCAAATTTCACCAAAATTTCACCACAGTAACTTAAAGCCATAAAAGTATTGCACACCAAATTTGAAAGCTTTAACCCTTAAAATAACGGAACCGGAGCCGTTTTTTACATTTAACCCCTATACAGTCCCAGGTATCTGCTTTGCTGAGACCCAACCAAGCCCAGAGGGGAATACGATACCAAATGATGCCTTCTATAAGCTTTTTCAGTGGTTCTTAGCTCCTCACACATGCATCTGCATGCCATGCTTTCCAAAAACAACTGCGCATTAGAGGCGCGAAAATGAGGCTCTGTCTATGACTAGAAAAGGCCCCCAGTGAAAAAGGTGTCCAATACAGTGCCTGCCGTTTTTATTAAAACAATCCCCAAGATTTAACAACTATTAAAAGTAATAATCTGCCAAATATACTTAGTAAAGTAATCGTTTTAGCCCAGAAAAATGTCTACCAGTTTTTTAAGCCCTAATGAAGCCCTTTATTCTTTTACTTAAACTAAGAAAATGGCTTACCGGTTCCCATAGGGAAAATGACAGCTTCCAGCATTACCGAGTCTTGTTAGAAATGTGTCATACCTCAAGCAGCAAAAGTCTGCTCACTGTTTCCCCCAACTGAAGTTAATTCCTCTCAACAGTCCTGTGTGGAAACAGCCATCGATTTTAGTAACGGTTGCTAAAATCATTTTCCTCTTACAAACAGAAATCTTCATCTCTTTCCTGTTTCAGAGTAAATAGTACATACCAGAACTATTTTAAAATAACAAACTCTTGATTGAAGAATAAAAACTACATTTAAACACCAAAAAACTCTAAGCCATCTCTGTGGAGATGTTGCCTGTACAACGGCAAAGAGAATGACTAGGGAAGGCGGAGCCTAGGAGGGATCATGTGACCAGCTTTGCTGGGCTCTTTGCCATTTCCTGTTGGGGAAGAGAATATCCCACAAGTAAGGATGACGCCGTGGACCGGACACACCTATGTTGGAGAAATATATATATATACACTTATATATAGGTACAGATATATATAGGAACCGGAGCCCCGCTGTAAAGTGAAAACCACCTTAAAGTGAAACAAGGCAGTTTTAGCTTTCTTTTCACTTGCCAGTGTGTTTAAAAACTTGAAAACATGTTTGAACTAACTTATATTAGGGGTGCAATAGGGCTAAGTTTAGTTTAACACTAGCAAAGCACAGTATTCAATTAGTATTCAATAAATACTGTACCTGTACAATAGTGACAATTACTGTAGTAAAATTTGCCAAACTATAGCACTGAGACACAGGCCTAGATTTAGAGTTGGGCGGGTAGCCGTCAAAACCAGCGTTAGAGGCTCCTAACGCTGGTTTTTACCACTCTCTGGTATTTGAAGTCAGTCATTAACCCCTTAACGACCAAGGACGTACGCCACACGTCCTCAAAAAAAATACAGTTAATGACCGAGGACGTGTGGCGTACGTCCTTGGTCTGGAAAGCAGCTGGAAGCGATCCTGCTCACTTCCAGTTGCTTTCCGGTTATTGCAGTGATGCCTCGATATTGAGGCATCCTGCAATAACCTTTTTTAGCAATCCGGTGCAGAGAGAGCCACTCTGTGGCCCTCTCTGCACTGGACATCACCGGCTAAATTCATTGGTGGGTGGGAGCCGGTTCGGGAGGCGGATGGCGGCCATCGATGGCCCTGATGATGTGTAGGGGGGGCGGGATCGTGGGCGGGGGTCATCGGGGGCGTACACAGGCGGGGGCGGGCGCGTGCACGGGGAGGGAGCGGGTGGGAACCGCTGCACTACAGAAAAAAAGATGTATTAAAAGTTTTAAAATAGTATTTCTGTATATAAAATACATTAGTCAGGGGGTGGGGGATTGGTCTGTGGGGGGGGGGGGGAAGCTACATTACAGAAAAAGTACATAACAATTAAAAAAAAAACCATTTCTCTTGCAAACTGGGTACTGGCAGACAGCTGCCAGTACCCAAGATGGCCCCCAATAAGGCAGAGGGGGGATTAGAGAGCTGTTTTGGGGGGGATCAGGGAGGTTGGGGGCTAAGGGGGATCCTACAAAGTAGCATATGTAAATATGCTAAAAATGTATTTTATTTTTTTTAAAAAAAAACTTTTATTTTAGTACTGGCAGACTTTCTGCCAGTACTTAAGATGGCGGGGACAATTGTGGGGTGGGGGAGGGAAGGGAGCTGTTTGGGAGGGATCAGGGGGTCTGATGTGTCAGGTGGGAGTCTGATCTCTACACTAAAGCTAAAATTAACCCTGCAAGCTCCCTACAAACTACCTAATTAATTAATTAACCCCTTCACTGCTAGCCATAATACACGTGTGATGCGCAGCAGCAATTAGCGGCCTTCTAATTACCAAAAAGCAACGCCAAAGTCATATATGTCTGCTATTTCTGAACAAAGGGGATCCCAGAGAAGCATTTACAACCATTTGTGCCATAATTGCACATGCTGTTTGTAAATAATTTCAGTGAGAAACCTAAAATTGTGAAAAATTTTGCGTTTTTTTTTAATTTGATTGCATTTGGCGGTGAAATGGTGGCATGAAATATACCAAAATGGGCCTAGATCAATACTTGGGGTTGTCTACTACACTACACTGAAGCTAAAATTAACCCTAGAAGCTCCCTACATGCTCCCTAATTAACCCCTTCACTGCTGGGCATAATACACGTGTGGTGCGCAGTCGCATTTAGCAGCCTTCTAATTAGTAAAAAGCAAAACCAAAGCCATATATGTCTGCTATTTATGAACAAAGGGGATCCCAGAGAAGCATTTACAACCATGTATGCTATAATTGCATAAGTTTTTTGTAAATAATTTCAGTGAGAAACCTAAAGTTTGTGAAAAAAATTGTGAAAAAGTTAACAATTTTTTTTATTTGATCGCATTTGGCGGTGAAATGGTGGCATGAAATATACCAAAATGGGCCTACCTGATAAATTTATTTCTCTTGTAGTGTATTCAGTCCACGGGTCATCCATTACTTATGGGATATATTCCCTTCCCAACAGGAAGTTGCAAGAGGATCACCCAAGCAGAGCTGCTATATAGCTCCTCCCCTCACATGTCATATCCAGTCATTCGACCGAAACAAGACAAGAAAGGAGAAACCATAGGGTGCAGTGGTGACTGGAGTTTTAATTAAAATTTAGATCTGCCTCAAAAAAAAGACAGGGCGGGCCGTGGACTGAATACACTACAAGAGAAATAAATGTATCAGGTAAGCATAAATTATGTTTTCTCTTGTTAAGTGTATTCAGTCCACGGGTCATCCATTACTTATGGGATACCAATACCAAAGCTAAAGTACACGGATGATGGGAGGGACAAGGCAGGAACTTTAAACGGAAGGAACCACTGCCTGTAGAACCTTTCTCCCAAAAACAGCCTCCGAAGAAGCAAGTGTGTCAAATTTGTAAAATTTTGAAAAGGTATGAAGTGAAGACCAAGTCGCAGCCTTGCAAATCTGTTCAACAGAGGCCTCATTCTTAAAGGCCCAGGTGGAAGCCACAGCTCTAGTGGAATGAGCTGTAATTCTTTCAGGAGGCTGCTGTCCAGCAGTCTCATAGGCTAAACGTATTATGCTACGAAGCCAAAAGGAGAGAGAGGTAGCCGAAGCTTTTTGACCTCTCCTCTGACCAGAATAAACGACAAACAGGGAAGAAGTTTGACGAAAATCTTTAGTTGCCTCTAAATAGAACTTCAGGGCACGGACTACGTCCAGATTATGCAAAAGTCGTTCCTTCTTTGAAGAAGGGTTAGGACATAATGATGGAACAACAATCTCTTGATTGATATTCCTGTTAGAAACTACCTTAGGTAAGAACCCAGGTTTAGTACGCAGAACTACCTTGTCTGAATGGAAAATCAGATAAAAAGAATCACAATGTAAGGCAGATAACTCAGAGACTATTCGAGCCGAGGAAATAGCCATCAAAAACAGAACTTTCCAAGATAACAGCTTAATATCAATGGAATGAAGGGGTTCAAATGGAACACCTTGAAGAACTTTAAGAACTAAGTTTAAGCTCCACGGCGAAGCAACAGTCTTAAACACAGGCTTAATCCTAGCCAAAGCCTGACAAAAAGCCTGAACGTCTGGAACTTCTGCCAGACGTTTGTGTAAAAGAATAGACAGAGCAGAAATCTGTCCCTTTAACGAACTAGCAGATAAGCCCTTTTCTAAACCCTCTTGTAGAAAAGACAATATCCTAGGAATCCTAACCTTACTCCATGAGTAACTCTTGGATTCGCACCAATATAAATATTTACGCCATATTTTATGGTAAATTTTTCTGGTAACAGGTTTGTGAGCCTGTATTAAGGTATCAATAACCGACTCCGAGAAGCCACGCTTTGATAGGATCAAGCGTTCAATCTCCATGCAGTCAGCCTCAGAGAAATTAGATTTGGATGGTTGAAAGGACCCTGAATTAGAAGGTCCTGCCTCAGAGGCAGAGACCATGGTGGACAGGACGACATGTCCACTAGGTCTGCATACCAGGGTCCTGCATGGCCACGCAGGCGCTATCAGAATCACCGATGCTCTCTCTTGTTTGATCTTGGCAATCAGTCGAGGTAGCAGCGGAAATGGTGGAAAGAAATAAGCCATGTTGAAAACCCAAGGGGCTGCTAGAGCATCTATCAGCGCCGCTCCCGGGTCCCTGGACCTGGATCCGTAACAAGGAAGCTTGGCGTTCTGGCGAGACACCATGAGATCCAGTTCTGGTTTGCCCCAACGATGAATCAGTTGAACGAAGACCTCCGGATGAAATTCCCACTCCCCCGGATGAAAAGTCTGGCGACTTAGAAAGTCCGCCTCCCAGTTCTCCACGCCTGGGATGTAGATCGCTGACAAGTGGCAAGAGTGAGACTCTGCCCAGCGAATTATCTTTGAGACTTCTAACATCGCTAGGGAACTCCTGGCTCCCCCTTGATGGTTGATGTAAGCCACAGTCGTGATGATGTCCGACTGAAATCTGATGAACCTCAGTGTTGCTAACTGAGGCCAAGCTAGAAGAGCATTGAATATTGCTCTTAACTCCAGAATATTTATTGGGAGGAGTTTCTCCTCCTGAGTCCACGATCCCTGAGCCTTCAGGGAGTTCCAGACTGCGCCCCAACCTAGAAGGCTGGCATCTGTTGTTACAATCGTCCAATCTGGCCTGCGAAAGGTCATCCCTTTGGACAGATGGACCCGAAAAAGCCACCAGAGAAGAGAATCTCTGGTCTCTTGATCCAGATTTAGTAGAGGGGACAAATCTGAGTAATCCCCATTCCACTGACTTAGCATGCATAATTGCAGCGCTCTGAGATGCAGGCGCGCAAATGGTACTATGTCCATTGCCGCTACCATTAAGCCGATTACTTCCATGTACTGAGCTACTGACGGGCGTGGAATGGAATGAAGGACACGGCAAGCATTTAGAAGTTTTGATAACCTGGACTCCGTCAGGTAAATTTTCATCTCTACAGAATCTATAAGAGTCCCTAGGAAGGGAACCCTTGTGAGTGGTAATAGAGAACTCTTTTCCACGTTCACCTTCCACCCATGCGACCTCAGAAATGCCAGAACTATCTCTGTATGAGACTTGGCAATTTGAAAACTTGACGCTTGTATCAGAATGTCGTCTAGGTACGGAGCCACCGCTATGCCTCGCGGTCTTAGCACCGCCAGAAGTGAGCCCAGAACCTTTGTAAAAATTCTCGGGGCCGTAGCTAACCCGAAGGGAAGAGCTACAAACTGGTAATGCCTGTCTAGAAAGGCAAATCTTAGGTACCGATAATGATCTTTGTGAATCGGTATGTGAAGGTAGGCATCCTTTAAGTCCACTGTGGTCATATACTGACCCTCTTGGATCATGGGTAGGATGGTTCGAATAGTTTCCATTTTGAATGATGGAACTCTTAGGAATTTGTTTAAGATTTTTAGGTCCAAGATTGGTCTGAAGGTTCCCTCTTTCTTGGGAACCACAAACAGATTTATTATTATTTAAAGTGACATCAATACATTTAGTACACATATTTCTATGGGGCTCCACATTGGCCTTCAAACATAGTGAACAAACAGATTCATCTGTGTCAGACATGTTTAAACAGACTAGCAATGAGACTAGCAAGCTTGGAAAATGCTTTAAAATAAATTTACAAGCAATACAAAAAACGCTACTGCGCCTTTAAGAAGCACAAAAAAACTGTGACAGTTGAAATAACAATGAACCAAATCTGTTATAGCAACCACATTTTCACAGTAAATATATTAGTTTAGCAGAGCATTCCACCCACTAGCAAATGGATGATTAACCCCTTAATACCCAAAACGGATAATCAATATGCAAATAAACGTTTTTAACACAGTCAAACACACTGTCACAGGTCTGCTGTGACTGATTACCTCCCTCAAAATGACTTTTGAAAACCTCTGAGCTCTCTAGAGACGTCCTGGGTCATGCAGGAAGAAGCAGGAAGACTGTGACTGAATTTTTACTGCGCAAAAAAGCGCTAAAATAGGCCCCTCCCACTCATTATTACAGCAGTGGGAAACCTCAGTTAACTGTTTCTATGCAGACATATAAGTCAGCCATGTGGAAAAAATTCATGCCCCTATAAGTTTTATCACCAATGTACCTCACAAAAACGATTAAACATGCCAGTAAACGTTTTCAAGATCCCTTTTTAAAGAGTATGTATTGTTATTTATAAGCCTGCTACCAGTCGCTTCTACTGTAGTTAAGGCTCATTACATTACTTTCAGTATTAGCAGCATTTTCTTAGTCAAATTCCATTCCTTAGAAAATTACATTACTGCACATACATTTAGTCAGCCTGATACCAGTCGCTAACGCTGCATTTAAGGCTGTACTTACATTACTTCGGTATCAGCAGTATTTTCTTAGTCAATTCCATTCCTTAGAAAAATATTTTACTGCACATACCTCATTTGCAGGAGACCCCGCACGCTATTTTCTTTCTGAAGTTACCTCACTCCTCAGAATGTGCGAGAACAGCCAGTGGATCTTAGTTACTTCTGCTAAGATCATAGAAAACGCAGGCAGATTTCTTCTTCTAAATACTGCCTGAGAAAAAAACAGCACACTCCGGTGCCATTTAAAAATAACAAACTTTTGATTGAAGAAATAATTAAGTATAAAACACCACACTCCTCTCACAACCTCCTTCTATGTTGAGAGTTGCAAGAGAATGACTGGATATGACATGTGAGGGGAGGAGCTATATAGCAGCTCTGCTTGGGTGATCCTCTTGCAACTTCCTGTTGGGAAGGGAATATATCCCATAAGTAATGGATGACCCGTGGACTGAATACACTTAACAAGAGAAATATATACATGTCAATGGATATTCAGAGATTCCTGAAAGATATCAGTGTTCTAATGTAAACTAGCGCTAATTTTGAAAAAAAGTGGTTTGGAAATAGCAAAGTGCTACTTGTATTTATGGCCCTATAACTTGCAAAAAAAGCAAAGAACATGTAAACATTGGGTATTTCTAAACTCAGGACAAAATTTAGAAACTATTTAGCATATGTTTTTTTTGGTGGTTGTAGATGTATAACAGATTTTGGGGGTCGAAGTTAGAAAAAGTGTGTTTTTTTCCATTTTTTCCTCATATTTTATAATTTTTTTTATAGTAAATTATAAGATATGATGAAAATAATGTAAGGCAGATAACTCAGAGACTATTCGAGCCGAGGAAATAGCCATCAAAAACAGAACTTTCCAAGATAACAGCTTAATATCAATGGAATGAAGGGGTTCAAATGGAACACCTTGAAGAACTTTAAGAACTAAGTTTAAGCTCCACGGCGAAGCAACAGTCTTAAACACAGGCTTAATCCTAGCCAAAGCCTGACAAAAAGCCTGAACGTCTGGAACTTCTGCCAGACGTTTGTGTAAAAGAATAGACAGAGCAGAAATCTGTCCCTTTAACGAACTAGCAGATAAGCCCTTTTCTAAACCCTCTTGTAGAAAAGACAATATCCTAGGAATCCTAACCTTACTCCATGAGTAACTCTTGGATTCGCACCAATATAAATATTTACGCCATATTTTATGGTAAATTTTTCTGGTAACAGGTTTGCGAGCCTGTATTAAGGTATCAATAACCGACTCCGAGAAGCCACGCTTTGATAGGATCAAGCGTTCAATCTCCATGCAGTCAGCCTCAGAGAAATTAGATTTGGATGGTTGAAAGGACCCTGAATTAGAAGGTCCTGCCTCAGAGGCAGAGACCATGGTGGACAGGACGACATGTCCACTAGGTCTGCATACCAGGTCCTGCATGGCCACGCAGGCGCTATCAGAATCACTGATGCTCTCTCTTGTTTGATCTTGGCAATCAGTCGAGGTAGCAGCGGAAATGGTGGAAAGAAATAAGCCATGTTGAAAACCCAAGGGGCTGCTAGAGCATCTATCAGCGCCGCTCCCGGGTCCCTGGACCTGGATCCGTAACAAGGAAGCTTGGCGTTCTGGCGAGACACCATGAGATCCAGTTCTGGTTTGCCCCAACGATGAATCAGTTGAACGAAGACCTCCGGATGAAATTCCCACTCCCCCGGATGAAAAGTCTGGCGACTTAGAAAGTCCGCCTCCCAGTTCTCCACGCCTGGGATGTAGATCGCTGACAAGTGGCAAGAGTGAGACTCTGCCCAGCGAATTATCTTTGAGACTTCTAACATCGCTAGGGAACTCCTGGTTCCCCCTTGATGGTTGATGTAAGCCACAGTCGTGATGTTGTCCGACTGAAATCTGATGAACCTCAGTGTTGCTAACTGAGGCCAAGCTAGAAGAGCATTGAATATTGCTCTTAACTCCAGAATATTTATTGGGAGGAGTTTCTCCTCCTGAGTCCACGATCCCTGAGCCTTCAGGGAGTTCCAGACTGCGCCCCAACCTAGAAGGCTGGCATCTGTTGTTACAATCGTCCAATCTGGCCTGCGAAAGGTCATCCCTTTGGACAGATGGACCCGAAAAAGCCACCAGAGAAGAGAATCTCTGGTCTCTTGATCCAGATTTAGTAGAGGGGACAAATCTGAGTAATCACCATTCCACTGACTTAGCATGCATAATTGCAGCGGTCTGAGATGCAGGCGCGCAAATGGTACTATGTCCATTGCCGCTACCATTAAGCCGATTACTTCCATGTACTGAGCTACTGACGGGCGTGGAATGGAATGAAGGACACGGCAAGCATTTAGAAGTTTTGATAACCTGGACTCCGTCAGGTAAATTTTCATCTCTACAGAATCTATAAGAGTCCCTAGGAAGGGAACCCTTGTGAGTGGTAATAGAGAACTCTTTTCCACGTTCACCTTCCACCCATGCGACCTCAGAAATGCCAGAACTATCTCTGTATGAGACTTGGCAATTTGAAAACTTGACGCTTGTATCAGAATGTCGTCTAGGTACGGAGCCACCGCTATGCCTCACGGTCTTAGCACCGCCAGAAGTGAGCCCAGAACCTTTGTAAAAATTCTCGGGGCCGTAGCTAACCCGAAGGGAAGAGCTACAAACTGGTAATGCCTGTCTAGAAAGGCAAATCTTAGGTACCGATAATGATCTTTGTGAATCGGTATGTGAAGGTAGGCATCCTTTAAGTCCACTGTGGTCATATACTGACCCTCTTGGATCATGGGTAGGATGGTTCGAATAGTTTCCATTTTGAATGATGGAACTCTTAGGAATTTGTTTAAGATTTTTAGGTCCAAGATTGGTCTGAAGGTTCCCTCTTTCTTGGGAACCACAAACAGATTTTATTATTATTTAAAGTGACATCAATACATTTAGTACACATATTTCTATGGGGCTCCACATTGGCCTTCAAACATAGTGAACAAACAGATTCATCTGTGTCAGACATGTTTAAACAGACTAGCAATGAGACTAGCAAGCTTGGAAAATGCTTTAAAATAAATTTACAAGCAATATAAAAAACGCTACTGCGCCTTTAAGAAGCACAAAAAAAACTGTGACAGTTGAAATAACAATGAACCAAATCTGTTATAGCAACCACATTTTCACAGTAAATATATTAGTTTAGCAGAGCATTGCACCCACTAGCAAATGGATGATTAACCCCTTAATACCCAAAACGGATAATCAATATGCAAATAAACGTTTTTAACACAGTCAAACACACTGTCACAGGTCTGCTGTGACTGATTACCTCCCTCAAAATGACTTTTGAAAACCTCTGAGCTCTCTAGAGACGTCCTGGGTCATGCAGGAAGACTGTGACTGAATTTTTACTGCGCAAAAAAGCGCTAAAATAGGCCCCTCCCACTCATTATTACAGCAGTGGGAAACCTCAGTTAACTGTTTCTATGCAGACATATAAGTCAGCCATGTGGAAAAATTCATGCCCCTATAAGTTTTATCACCAATGTACCTCACAAAAACGATTAAACATGCCAGTAAACGTTTTCAAGATCCCTTTTTAAAGAGTATGTATTGTTATTTATAAGCCTGCTACCAGTCGCTTCTACTGTAGTTAAGGCTCATTACATTACTTTCAGTATTAGCAGCATTTTCTTAGTCAAATTCCATTCCTTAGAAAATTACATTACTGCACATACATTTAGTCAGCCTGATACCAGTCGCTAACGCTGCATTTAAGGCTGTACTTACATTACTTCGGTATCAGCAGTATTTTCTTAGTCAATTCCATTCCTTAGAAAAATATTTTACTGCACATACCTCATTTGCAGGAGACCCCGCACGCTATTTTCTTTCTGAAG
This sequence comes from Bombina bombina, assembly GCF_027579735.1. Classification (NCBI taxonomy): domain Eukaryota; kingdom Metazoa; phylum Chordata; class Amphibia; order Anura; family Bombinatoridae; genus Bombina; species Bombina bombina. Next base: position 33,510,376 of record NC_069504.1, on the reverse strand, counting down.
TTACCTCACTCCTCAGAATGTGCGAGAACAGCCAGTGGATCTTAGTTACTTCTGCTAAGATCATAGAAAACGCAGGCAGATTTCTTCTTCTAAATACTGCCTGAGAAAAAAACAGCACACTCCGGTGCCATTTAAAAATAACAAACTTTTGATTGAAGAAATAATTAAGTATAAAACACCACACTCCTCTCACAACCTCCTTCTATGTTGAGAGTTGCAAGAGAATGACTGGATATGACATGTGAGGGGAGGAGCTATATAGCAGCTCTGCTTGGGTGATCCTCTTGCAACTTCCTGTTGGGAAGGGAATATATCCCATAAGTAATGGATGACCCGTGGACTGAATACACTTAACAAGAGAAATATATACATGTCAATGGATATTCAGAGATTCCTGAAAGATATCAGTGTTCTAATGTAAACTAGCGCTAATTTTGAAAAAAAGTAGTTTGGAAATAGCAAAGTGCTACTTGTATTTATGGCCCTATAACTTGCAAAAAAAGCAAAGAACATGTAAACATTGGGTATTTCTAAACTCAGGACAAAATTTAGAAACTATTTAGCATATGTTTTTTTTGGTGGTTGTAGATGTATAACAGATTTTGGGGGTCGAAGTTAGAAAAAGTGTGTTTTTTTCCATTTTTTCCTCATATTTTATAATTTTTTTATAGTAAATTATAAGATATGATGAAAATAATGGTATATTTTGAAAGTCCATTTATTGGCGAGAAAAACGGTATATAATATGTGTGGGTACATTAAATGAGTAAGGGGAAAATGACAGCTAAACACAAACACCGCAGAAATGTAAAAATAGCCTTGGTCCCCAACGGACAGAAAATGGAAAAGTGCTGTGGTCATTAAGGGGTTAAAGGGTCTAACGCTCACCTTTCAGCCGCGACTTTTCCATACCGCAGATCCCCTTATGTCAATTGCGTATCCTATCTTTTCAATGGGATCTTTCTAACGCCGGTATTTAGAGTCTTGGCTGAAGTGAGCGTTAGAAATCTAACGACAAAACTCCAGCCGCAGAAAAAAGCCATACCAAGAGGGCAGTTTATCAGGCTACGCAGGAACACGAAAAGTGATTCTATTTATGAGGAGCAGTCCTTACAGTTAAAAGAAAGGCTAATTAGGAGAGGATATAATTCCAATAGACTTGAGCAATGCAGGCTTGCAGTTAAATCTTATAATAAAGTAGCTAATTCTGAGAACAAACCCAAACAAACCAATAATGACACTATTGTTTTCACTACAGAATATTCTGTGCATTATGATGCAGTAGTGAAAATTAAAAAAAAAACATTCACATGTTTTATTGGGGGATGATGTTCTGAAACCATACGTAAACATTTTTAGGTATGTTTCTAAAAAACCCAGGACATTAGGAAAGGTTCTTGCTCCCAGTTTAGTCTCTGATATGAAGAGTGTTTGTTCAGCTGATTGGTTATCCAAAAAGGGCCTTTCAAATGCGGGAGCAGGGATTGCATGACCTGCCCTAATCTTATTAGAGGTAAACATTTTTCTTCTAGTGTAGATAATAAACAATATGCTATAGATTTTTATGCCAATTGCAAAACTAAATTTGCCATCTATCTTCTGACCTGCAACATTTGCAAATGCCAATATGTAGGTAAAACCTCACGTGAAGTCAGAACCAGGTATGGTGAACATGTAAGAGATGTCAAATACTATTCTAAGGACTCAGCAGTAGCTAGTCATGTTAATAGTCTGCATTTCACTCATCTGGCAGATATTTCGGTTCAAATCATTGATATTGCTAGAGTACCTATTAGGGGGGGGGCAATAGACAACAAATATTAGATAAGAAAGAAATATTTTGGATCATAAAATTAAAAACTTGCCAACCCCAAGGTATGAATAAAGCATGCGATATTAACTATCTCATAGACAACTGACTCAGCATTTGGCTATATACAAGCATTTATTTTTCTTTTTTATCTCACTATAGAGAATAGGTTTTTGTATTTGCAATCTCTTATCTCCCCCTAAAAATAGCCTTTAATGTTTTTCCAAGTCCTGGCTCATTAATATATTCAATCCAGTACCCCTGTTATACTCATTGAAGATTTACATATATTAACAATAAAATATTATTATTTTTTTATTAAATATTGTTGTTAGGCAGTCTCAAACCTCCACCATCTGTATTGGTTAATCTTATCCTGTATATTTTCTTTGTATACGTTATCCCATTGTCAATTTGTGAATGTTTTCAACATTTTCTTGTTTTTAATTATGTTTTGCACTTAAAGGGTTAATGTTTTCCCTTTAAATAGGTATCTCTCACCTGGTGCTATAGCCTATGAATAAGCGCCACTAGGGGGCCCGAAACGCGTCAGGCTTTTGTTCTCCCCCCCTGTATCTGTGTACAGCCTCTCATGTATTTTAAAAAAATTTCCATTAAAGGTTTTTTTATCCTCTTTTGGAGCGCTTGTCTGGTTTATGCAGAGCCTGCCACTCACTTTGTTGTTTTGTGCTGTGTGATCCTCTGTGCCTGCTCGATCTACTTGCAATCAATGACAATATGTAATTAGCGGCACCGGAGACTGTATGCACTTAAAAACCGCATCTTTATTTAGACAAATGGATCCTAAACAAAGCATTTACTGGGTGACAATATGTGCCATAGAATTACACTCCATGAACTATTGCTGATGCGTTTCAGGCCTTGTGGCCGTAGTCGTAGCTACAGTTCACAATCGCCAATACCTTAATATACACCTGTGCTTGTTCGTGATTGGATAAAAACATTACCTTGGGCATAATCCTATAATTGGCAACAAAACAACTGTGTTTAACTTAGCAATTATTCTTAGTTTATACACAAAGCATTTAGCTGTGAAAACACTGTTTAAAATTTACATATAACATTTTATATTTTGAGTGAACATTCGAAAGGTGCTATAACATTTGCAGTTCATACTATATGGGAGCCTTTTATCCTAAATACGAAAACTAGAAATATGGAGAACATAAATATATAATGGTTATTACTAATATGTTATATTTCCTTTATATGTTTCACTTTTATGTATTTCAAAAACCATGGGCTCACTTGCGGCTAGATTTAGAGTTTTGTCGGTAAGGACCCGAAAAGCTAACGCCGGCTTTTTTCTGGCCGCACCATAAAAATAACTCTGGTATTGAGAGTCCACATAAAGGCTGCGTTAGGCTCCAAAAAAGGAGAGTAGAGCATATTTAACGCAGTTTCAACTCTCGATACCAGAGTTGCTTACGCAAGCGGCCAGCCTCAAAAACGTGCTCGTGCACGATTCCCCCATAGGAAACAATGGGGCTGTTTGAGCTGAAGAAAAACCTAACACCTGCAAAAAAGCAGCGTTCAGCTCCTAACGCAGCCCCATTGTTTGCTATGGGGAAAAACTTCCTACGTCTGCACCTAACACTCTAACACGTACCCCGAGTCTAAACACCCCTAACCTTACACTTATTAACCCCTAATCTGCCACCCCCGCTATCGCTGACCCCTGCATATTATTATTAACCCCTAATCTGCCGCTCCGTAAACCGCCGCTACTTACATTATCCCTATGTACCCCTAATCTGCTGCCCTAACATCGCCGACCCCTATATTATATTTATTAACCCCTAATCTGCCCCCCACAACGTCGCCTCCACCTGCCTACACTTATTAACCCCTAATCTGCCAAGCGGACCTGAGCGCTACTATAATAAAGTTATTAACCCCTAATCCGCCTCACTAACCCTATAATAAATAGTATTAACCCCTAATCTGCCCTCCCTAACATCGCCGACACCTAACTTCAATTATTAACCCCTAATCTGCTGACTGGAGCTCACCGCTATTCTAATAAATGTATTAACCCCTAAAGCTAAGTCTAACACCCCCCTAAGTTAAATATAATTTACATCTAACAAAATTAATTATCTCTTATTAAATAAATTATTCCTATTTAAAGCTAAATACTTACCTGTAAAATAAATCCTAATATAGCTACACTATAAATTATAATTATATTATAGCTATTTTAGGATTAATATTTATTTTACAGGTAACTTTGTAATTATTTTAACCAGGTACAATAGCTATTAAATAGTTAAGAACTATTTAATAGTTACCTAGTTAAAATAATAACAAATTTACCTGTAAAATAAATCCTAACCTAAGTTACAATTAAACCTAACACTACACTATCATTAAATTAATTAAATAAAATATCTACAATTACCTACAATTAAACCTAACACTACACTATCAATACATTAATTAAATACAATATCTACAAATAACTACAATGAAATAAACTAACTAAAGTACAAAAAATAAAAAAGAACTAAGTTACAAAAAATAAAAAAATATTTACAAACATAAGGAAAATCTTACAACAATTTTAAACTAATTACACATACTCTAAGCCCCCTAATAAAATAACAAAGACCCCCAAAATAAAAAATGCCCTACCCTATTCTAAATTACTAAAGTTCAAAGCTCTTTTACCTTACCAGCCCTGAACAGGGCACTTTGCGGGGCATGCCCCAAGAAGTTCAGCTCTTTTGCCTGTAAAAAAAAACATACAATACCCCCCCCCCCCAACATTACAACCCACCACCCACATACCCCTAATCTAACCCAAACCCCCCTTAAATAAACCTAACACTAAGCCCCTGAAGATCATCCTACCTTGTCTTCACCTCACCAGGTATCACACCGAACCGTCCTGGCTCCGATATCTTCATCCAACCCAAGCGGGGGCTAGACATCCACTGAAGAAGTCCAGAAGAGGGTCCAAAGTCTTCATCCTATCCGGGAAGAAGAGTAGATCCGGACCGGCAACCATCATCTTCCAAGCTGCATCTTCTATCTTCATCCGATGAGGACCGGCTCCATCCTGAAGACCTCCACCGCGGACCCATCTTCATCCGGTGACGTCCAACTGAAGAATGACGGTTCCTTTAAGGGACGTCATCCAAGATGGCGTCCCTCGAATTCCGATTGGCTGATAGGATTCTATCAGCCAATCGGAATTAAGGTAGGAATATTCTGATTGGCTGATGGAATCAGCCAATCAGAATCAAGTTCAATCCGATTGGCTGATCCAATCAGCCAATCAGATTGAGCTCGCATTCTATTGGCTGTTCCGATCAGCCAATAGAATGCGAGCTCAATCTGATTGGCTGATTGGATCAGCCAATCGGATTGATCTTGATTCTGATTGGCTGATTCCATCAGCCAATCAGAATATTCCTACCTTAATTCCGATTGGCTGATAGAATCCTATCAGCCAATCGGAATTCGAGGGACGCCATCTTGGATGACGTCCCTTAAAGGAACTGTCATTCTTCAGTTGGACGTCGCCGGAAGATGGATCGCCAGCCCCCGCTTGGGTTGGATGAAGATTTTGGAGCCAGGACGGATCAGTGAACCTGGTATGGTGAAGACAAGGTAGGATGATCTTCAGGGGCTTAGTGTTAGGTTTATTTAAGGGGGGTTTGGGTTAGATTAGGGGTATGTGGGTGGTGGGTTGTAATGTTGGGGGGGGGGTATTGTATGTATTTTTTACAGGCAAAAGAGCTGAACTTCTTGGGGCATGCCCCGCAAAGGGCCCTGTTCAGGGCTGGTAAGGTAAAAGAGCTTTGAACTTTAGTAATTTAGAATAGGGTAGGGCATTTTTTTATTTTGGGGGGCTTTGTTATTTTATTAGGGGGCTTAGAGTAGGTGTAATTAGTTTAAAATTGTTGTAATAATTTTCTTATGTTTGTAAATATTTTTTTATTTTTTGTAACTTAGTTCTTTTTTATTTTTTGTACTTTAGTTAGTTTATTTCATTGTAGTTATTTGTAGGTATTGTATTTAATTTATTTATTGATAGTGTAGTGTAAGGTTTAATTGTAGGTAATTGTAGGTATTTTCTTTAATTAATTTATTGCTAGTGTAGTGTTAGGTTTAATTGTAACTTAGGTTAGGATTTATTTTACAGGTAAATTTGTAATTATTTTAACTATTTTAGCTATTATATAGTTCTTAACTATTTAATAGCTATTGTACCTGGTTAAAATAAAAACAAAGTTACCTGTAAAATAAATATTAATCCTAAAATAGCTATAATATAATTATAATTTATGTTGTAGCTATATTAGGATTTATTTTACAGGTAAGTATTTAGCTTTAAATAGGAATAATTTATTTAATAAGAGTTAATTAATTTCGTTAGATGTAAATTATATTTAACTTAGGGGGGTGTTAGGGTTAGACTTAGCTTTAGGGGTTAATACATTTATTAGAATAGCGGCGAGATTCGGTCGGCAGATTAGGGGTTAATAATTGAAGTTAGGTGTCGGCGATGTTAGGGAGGGCAGGTTAGGGGTTAATAAATATAATATAGGGGTCAGCGGTGTTAGGGGCAGCAGATTAGGGGTACATAAGGATAACGTAGGTGGCGGACGGCAGATTAGGGGTTAAAAAAAATGTAATCGAGTTGCGGCGATGTGGGGGGACCTCGGTTTAGGGGTACATAGGTAGTTTATGGGTGTTAGTGTACTTTAGAGTACAGTAGTTAAGAGCTTTATGAACCGGCGTTAGCCCAGAAAGCTCTTAACTACTGACTTTTTTTCTGCGGCTAGAGTTTTGTCGTTAGAATTCTAACGCTCACTTCAGACACGACTCTAAATACCGGAGTTAGAAAAATCCCATTGAAAAGATAGGATACGCAATTTACGTAAGGGGATCTGCGGTATGGAAAAGTCGCGGTTGAAAAGTGAGCGTTAGACTCTATTTTGAGTGACTCCAAATACCGGAGGTAGCCTAAAACCAGCGTTAGGAGCCTCTAACGCTGGTTTTCACGGCTACCGCCAAACTCCAAATCTAGGCCTTGGTTTATTTGAACTCCTTTCTATATGTTCACTTGCTATGGATAAATATATGCATATACATACATGAATTAATACATATATATACAAGGATGTAAAAACCTTTACACCAGATCCTTGGGGACTGTAAAGAGTATATACCAAAAGCTACAAAAGCTGCAAAAGCTATAAAAGTAGTGGAGAGAGGAATTCTCTGGATACATCGACTGTTCCCAAAAATTAATTATGTCATATTCAGAATTTAACCCTGTGGGAATTCTGATTTTTAATCGATGTATCCAGAAAACCTCCCTCTTAGCTAAAAGGCTATCCCTATCACCTCCTCTCTTCTTGCTCTTTACTTGCTCAATGATAGTCCATTCCAAAGAGGCTACACTTTTATTGTGAAGATTTTTAAAATGTTGTACTAAAGGAGTCGTGATTTTGCCTACTTTTATGTTTGTAATGTGTTCCCTAATCCTGTCACGAGCCTCCCTGGTGGTAAGACCAGTGTATTGCACCCCACATAGTTTACATGTCAAAAGATAGACAACGTATGTACTTCTGCAGTTCAAGCATGAATAGTGCCTAAAAATTTCCCCTGTTACTGTGCTTGAAAAACCCTCATTGTTGAGTTGTAGATGACCACAAGCTATGCATGATATATAAGTGCATCTATATACTCCATTAAATCTAAGCCATGATGAGCTAGATGCTTGTTTTAAAGGTAACTAAGTTGGAGCTACCATGTTGCCTATTGTCAAACCTTTTTTGAAGGCGTATCTACAACCTTTTGTTACTATGTTCATTAAATCATCATCCGCTTTCAACATATGAAAATGTTTGCGTATAATATTGCAAACTTCGTGATATTGTGAACTGTAGCGGGTAACAAAGGTAACGCCTTCAAAAGCTTTATTTTTGTGGTTATCTCTAGTGACAGTCAGAAATTCCTTTCTATCTGTTAAAGAAACTAGATTTTTAATCCTTCCTACTTCTTTCCTATTGTAGCCCCTCTTGCACAGTCTTTCCTCCAAATCCTGGGCCTGTTTATCATACTCTGAGTAAAACAATTTCTTTTAAGTCGTACAAATTGACCCTTCATTACTGAAAAGAATACTCTTTTAGGGTGACTGCTCTTCGCATATAGGGGGGTAGTTATAAAGCCGTCAACCTCAAATACGCTGGAATTCCGCAGCGTATTTGTGGCGAGGCTGATTCGCCTTAGTTATCAAAGGCTAGAGACCGGCAAAAGTAGAATTTTGTGACGTAAACTTCGATCCGCCGGACTCAGTCCGACACAGATCGATTCTTACGTCACTCCAGATGTTCCGCACACAAGTGCGGCACAATCTGACTACTTTTGCTAGTTATCAAAAAGCTAGCAGGTACACTCGGCACTTTTACGGCCCAGCGTACCTGGTTTTCAAACCGCCACCCTGGAGGCGGCGGATCCCATAGGAATCAATGGGAGTCTGACCATAGCGAAAGTACAAGTTCGCTGCTGCCAGACATCTCATTGATTCCTATGGGAAGTGTCTACACCTAACACCCTAACATGTACCCCGAGTCTAAACACCTCTAATCTGTCCCCCCCTACACCGCCGCAACTAAATAAAATGATTAACCCTTAAACCGCCGCTCCCGGAGCCCACCGCCACCTACATTATACCTAGTAACCCCTTATCCTGCCCCCCCTATACCGCCGCCCTCTATAATAAAGTTATTAACCCCTATCCTGCCGATCCCGCACCTCGCCGCAAATAAATAGTTTAACCCCTAAACCGCCGCTCCCTGACCCTGCCGCAACCTATATTAAATTTATTAACCCCTAATCTGCCCCCCCTACACCGTCGCCACCTATAATAAATTTATTAACCCCTATCCTGTCCCCCACTACACCGCCGCCACCGTAATAAATTTATTAACCCCTAAACCTAAGTCTAACACTAACCCTAACACCCCCCTAACTTAAATATTAATTAAATAAATCTAAATAATATTTATATTATTAACTAAGTTAATCCTATTTAAAACTAAATACTTACCTATAAAATAAACCCTAATATAGCTACAATATAAATAATAATTATATTGTAGCTATCTTAGGATTTATTTTTATTTTACAGGTACCTTTCAATTTATTTTAACTAGGTACAATAGCTATTAGTTATTACCTATTTAATAGCTACCTAGCTAAAATAAATACAAATTACCTGTAAAATAAAAACTAACCTAAGTTACAATTACACCTAACACTACACTATACTTTAATAAATTATTCCTATTTAAAACTAAATACTTACCTGTAAAATAAACCCTAAGATAGCTACAATATAATTAATAATTACATTGTAGCTATCTTAGGATTTATATTTATTTTACAGGTAACTTTGTATTTATTTTAGCTAGTTAGAATAGTTATTAAATAGTTATTAACTATTTAATAACTACCTAGCTAAAAGAAATACAAAATTACCTGTAAAATAAATCCTAACCTATGTTACAATTAAACCTAACACTACACTATCATTAAATAAATTAAATAAATTAACTACAAATAACTACAATTAAATACAATTACATAAACTAACTAAAGTACAAAAAATAAAAAAGCTAAGTTACAAAAAATAAAAAAAATAAGTTACAAACATTTAAAAAAATATTACAACAATTTTAAGCTACTTACACCTAATCTAAGCCCCCTAATAAAATAACAAACCCCCCCAAAATAAAAAAAATGCCCTACCCTATTCTACATTAAAAAAAGTTCAAAGCTCTTTTACCTTACCAGCCCTTAAAAGGGCCTTTTGTGGGGGCATGCCCCAAAGAATTCAGCTCTTTTGCCTGTAAAAGAAAAATACAACCCCCCCCAACATTAAAACCCACCACCCCCCATACCCCTAATCTAACCCAAACCCCCCTTAAAATAACCTAACACTAATCCCCTGAAGATCATCCTACCTTTAGTCATCTTCACTCAGCCGAGCCACCGATGGAACTTAAGAGGACATCCGGACCGGCAGAAGTGATCA